>NW_004444093.1:6505526-6511720 GCF_000243295.1 Trichechus manatus latirostris | reverse complement strand
TGGTGGGGCCTGCAGAGCCTGCTGCTGCTGTTGTTGTCGCTGGTGCTGTAGTTGCAGCTGTGCCATCCGCTGCAGCTGCTGCTGTATCTAGGGAGAGAACAAACCACTCGGTCAGCCCCCTCGCCCCCAGGGCGTGCCAGCTGCCCTGTGATGGCCGTGATCTCAGGAAGCCCAGGTAGGCACTGGCACACCCGTAATGAAGCCTGCCTCGGATGACCTCTCAAATGGGGAGGGAAGGGGATGGGCCCTTCGCAGAGAGGCTCTAGACCCGAGGCTGAAGCCGTGGACACAGTGTGCTCCTGTGCTCTGCCACCAGAGCCCCTCGAACTCTAAGCCTGGACAGCATGAAACAAGGGTAAAGGAAAGCATCTAGGTGGTTAGGTATAGGGTACTAGAGAACAGGAGCAGCTTCAGAAGCAAGGACAAGAGCGTGGGCAACTGCAGGTTTCCAAAGCCTTCTCCAGTGATGCCTGTCTGTGCCTCAAACGGTCAGCAGTACAAGCCTCATGAAGACGGCCAACCTCTGCTTTCAGGAAGCAAAGGGAAGGTGGGATCTGAAGGTTCACTGTCAGTTCTGGGAGTGAGGACCACCAAGACCCAGAGGAAGGTGGCATCTGGGGGAGGCAGGACCAGCAAGCTAAGGCCTGGAAGGGCCAGGAGATGGAGAGGCCGCGTCACCTGACAACAGATGCTGAACATGTCTAGATTGTGACTGCAAACTATGAGAAAGAAAAACTGTTCATACAGAGCTTCTAACGTGACATGCCACTCCCCTGCAAAACACCAGCTGGAAGTCGATTATACTGTGGTCAGATGCCCAAAGACTCAGAGGCAGAAAAGAGGCATGCAGGTCCTCAAAAGGAATGCCACCAAGGGAGGGGACAAGCGTTCCACATCTCGGAATGTTCTTCTCATGTCTTGCTTTGGCTAGCTCTTCTATGGGTCACTTCCACCCAGAAGCCTCCTCTGATTCAGCCCCTCAGCACCTAGTAGCCCGTGCAGACACCCTGCGCCTGACTGAAGCGCTCCTCCACACTCTGCTCATAAGCCTTCTCCTCGCCATCCCAAGACCTCGTGGAGCCAATGGAGGGGTCTAGCATCACGTGGGCTCTGGGCCTCTACACCTAGTGCCTTGGCAACCAGTGGCCAGGATTTGCGGACAATAGGAGGAAGGCAGAGTGTGGGAAGAGGGAGCCCGGTACCTGTTGCTGGTTCTGATGGTGCAGTTTAATCAGGTGCTGCTGCTGTGGCTGCTGCTGCACCACTGCCTGAAACTGTTGCTGCATGGTGATCTGCTGTGCCTGAAACTGCTGCTGCAGTGCTGCCCGCTGCTGCTGGAACTGCTGGAGCTGCAGCTGGGCTGGAGATGGAGACTCAGAGTCAGGTGCATATAAGTGAAGCCAGGGCATTCTCAAGAATCCAGAGGGCTGCCCAGCAATGGATGCAACATAAAGCAAAGGTCCACGGCCATCACTGCCATGAAGGCAGGAAGGCATTCAGACGGAGCCCACTGCCTGGACGACCGCAGGCCACAGGTCTACGCTCACTAGTTTGAACACGCCATTTACTACAGAGACACAGATACAATGGGAAGTAGCATTTGTGTTGATCATGGGACTTACTACCATGAATTACTCTCTAATAGCCAAAGAGTAAAGAAAAAAGTCAACAAAGTTTGTTGGATGGACAAGAGGCCTGGCTGTAGGCTATAGGTTTCCCAGTTATGGAAATTCTCTATGAATGGAATCATATAATATATGGTCTTTTGTGACTGGCTTCTGTTACTCAGCATAATTATCTTCAAGGTTCATCTACATTGTAGCATGTATCAGCATTTCATTCCTTTGTACTACTGATTAGTATTCTATTGTATGGATATACCACATTTGGATGGACATTTGTGTCATTTCTATTTTTTGGCTATTATGAATAATGCACAGTCATGCATAAGTTTTCGTACAGTGGAGTTTCTTTTTGGGGTGATGAAATGTTCTAAAACTGACTGGGGCAATGACTGCACAACACTGTGAATATATTAAAAATCATGAGTCGTGTACTTTAAATGGGTGAACTGGATGGCATGTGAATGGTATTTCAATAAAGCTGTTTGAAACAGTCAAAACAATCTTGAAAAAGAAGAACAAAGTAGAAGGACTCATACTTTCAATTTCAAAATGTACTATAAACAGTGTGGCACTGGTGAAAGGATATAGACATAGTGACAAACAGAACAGAGTTGAGAATCCTGAAATAAACCCATACATCCATGGACAAATGGACACAAGGGTGTCAAGTCCATTCAGTGGGGGAAGAATAGTCTCTTCAGTAAATGGTTCTGGGACAACTACATCTCTGCATGCGGAAGAATGAAGCTGAACCCCTACCTCACACCATATATGAAAATTAACTCAAAATGGATCAGTGACCTAAATATAAGGACTAAAACAATAAAACTTTTAAAAGAAAACACAGGGGTAAAGCTTCAAGACCTTACTTTTGACGACACATTCTTAGATATGACACCAAGAGCATAAGCAACAAAAGATAAATTGGAAAAGATAAACTGGACTTCATCAAAATTAAAAATCTTTTGTGCATCAAATGACATTATCAAGAAAGTGAACGGGAGAAATAAAAAAATGAGAGAACATATTCGGCAATCATAATCTGATAAGGGTTTAACATCTAGAATATACAAGGAACTCTTAGAATTCAACAACAAAAGACAAACAACCCAATTAAGAAATGGGCAAAGGACTGGAAAGGACTTAATATACAAATGGCAAATAAGCACATGAAAAGATCCTCAACATCATCAGGAAAATGCAAATCAAAACAATGAGATATTAGTTCACACCTACTAGGGCAGATATTATCTGCAAAACAGAAAATAACAAGTATTGGAGGAGATAATGAGAAATTGGAACCCTTATCCACTGCTGGTGGACTTGTAAAATGGTGCAGCCATGGTAGAAAAGAGTTCAGTGATTCCTCCAAAAGTTAGAACAATTACCATGTGACCCAGCAATTCAACTCCAAGGTATATACCCTCAAGTCTTGAAAGCAGGAACACAAACAGATACATGTACACGAATGTTCATTGCAGCATTATTCACAATAGCCAAAAGGTGAAAACAACCCAACTGTCCATCAACAGAATAGATAAACAAAATGTGGTATATCCATACAATGGAATAATTAAAAAAATAAACAAAAAATGTTGCTGTTGAGTTGATTCTTAGTCATAGGGACTAGAGAAGAACTGCTCCATAGGGTTTCCAAGGAGTGGCTGATGGATCCAAACTGCCAACCTTTTGGTTAGCAGCCAAGCTCTTAACCACTGTGCCCCCAGGGCTCCAATGGAATACTATTCAGCTATAAAGAGAAATAAAGTTCTGATACATGCCAAGACATGGATGAACCCTGAAAACATTACGCTGAGTGAAATACGTCAGACACAAAGGACACATATTGTATTATCTCACTTATATGAAGTATCTAGAATAGGCAAATGCAGAGAGACAAAAGTTTATAGTGGTTACCAGGGGCTGGGATTTAGGGAGAATGGGGAGTGATTGCTTAAGGAGTACTGAGTTTCTGTTTGGGGTGATAAAAACTCTTGAAAATAGGTAGTGGTAATAGTTGCACACAGTGAATGTAATTAATGTCACTGAACGGTACACTTGCAAATGGTTAAAATGGCAACTTTTTTGTCATATATCTCCACAATAAAATAAAAATAAAATAACGCTGTTAAAAAAAAAAAAAAAAAAGAAGTAATATAGTGATCCCT
The DNA here is from genome assembly GCF_000243295.1 of Trichechus manatus latirostris. Taxonomy (NCBI): domain Eukaryota; kingdom Metazoa; phylum Chordata; class Mammalia; order Sirenia; family Trichechidae; genus Trichechus; species Trichechus manatus. The sequence continues at coordinate 6,507,927 of NW_004444093.1, read as the reverse complement.
TGTACACTATGCTCAGTGTCCCCTAATAGTAACATTTTGTAAAATCATAGTATAAAATCACAATTAGGATGTGTACGCATTTGTGTGTGGCGGGTGTGTGTGCATGCATTTAGTTCTGTACAGTCGGATCATCTGGGTATGACTGCATATCCCCCACAACATCAAGACAGTGAACAGTTCCAACAACACAAGGTGCTGCCACCTCACATCAACCCCACCCCACAACCACTAATGTGTCCTCCATTTCTAATATTTTGTCATTTCAAAAATGTAATATAAGTGGAACTATACAACATGCAAGTTTTTGGAATTAGCTTTTTCCACTCAGCATAATTCTCTGGAGATTCACCCCACTTGTATCATATCAGAGTCTGTTCCTTTTTACTGCTGAGTATTCCATGACATGGATGTACCAGTTTAACCAGTCACCTATTAAAAGATATCTAGCGTGGCTCCAGTTCTGGGCTATTAAAACTACAGCTGTTACAAACACTCATGTACAGGTTTTTGTGTGAACAGTTTGCATTTCTCTAAGATAAATGCCTCAGAGTGCGACACTGGGTCGTATGGGAGTTGTATGGTCAGTTTTTAAAGAAACCACTTAACTGTTTTTCAGAATGTTTGTATCATTTTATATTCCCACCAGCATTGTATGAGAGATCTAGTTCCTCTGCATCCTCACCAACATTTAGTGTTGTCACTTTTTAGTCGTTCTGATAGGGGTAAGAAAAAAATCTTAATCTTTTTGTTACGTACTTCTACAGTGAGAGAACACTGTATGACAATAATACTTTGACATTTGTTGAGACTTGCTGTATGGTTTATTTTTGTAAGTGCATTTATTTTATCTACACCCTTGGATTAAACTTGTTCATTACATTGTTCAAATCTTCTCTAACCGTATCACTTTTTGTCTGTTTAAACTATCAATAAATGAGAAAGGTAATTGAAATAACTGTCAGATACATTTTGTTAGTCTTTTATTTTCAAAGCTTTCTACATTTTCTATGTGTTTCTTGGAATGATTATATAGCTGTATTGTTTTCTTTCATTTACATTCAATCTCACATTTCCTGTCTTTTAGCAGGAAACCTTAGTCCATTTACATTTAGTGAGATTACTTATATTTTTCAGCTTGTTTCTATCTGCTTTCCTTTTTCTAAGCTTCTTCCTTCTCCTTTTTAACTTGCATTTCTGTTGGATGGTTGAAATCGATTTTGTATATTGGCTGGATTTTTGTTTGCTTTTTCCTCTACCCCATTCCATCTTTTCTGGGTGGTTGGAAATTTACAAATCATTTTTACTATTTTCGCAATTAGTCTTTCAATTTTATGATGCATATTTAACTTAACAAAGTGTAAAGTTTATCACTATTTTAATCTCTTTCCCAAACAGTACAACGACCTTGGGGAACACCATTTTTTAAATTACATTTACTAACTTTTTTTTTTTTTTTAATATTTGTGTTTTCACTGAAGGTTTACACAGCAGTTTAGGTTCCCATTCAACAGTTTCTGCACAAGTTGTTCAGTGACATTGGTTACATTCTTTACAATGCCTGAACATTCTCATTATTTCTGTTCTGGTTGTTCAGTTTTCATTAATCTAGTTTCCCTGCCCCCTTACATTCTCATCTTTGTTTTAAAGTAACTGTTGACTGTTTGGTTTCATAAAAGTGATTTTTTTCCAGTGGTTTAAACAAATGGGTTCATTTTTCTCACATAATATGAAGTCTACAGGTTGGTCATTCCTGGCATTGGTTCAGCTGCTCATCAGAGATACTCTGCAAGTTTGCTTTCATCCTCATGGTCCCAACATGATGGCTAGAGGGCCATGCATCCTGTCCTCAATCAAGGGAAGAAGCAGGGCAAGTGGGAAGGGTTCGTCTCACTAACTCTGTCTCCTTTTATTAGGAAAGCAGGTCATACAGGTAATTTTTTAAAGAAGCACAGTACTCATGGTTGATAATATTTTTTTTTTGAGCCAATTTGTTATTTAGCTACAAGATGACCTCAGGGTTCATTTCGGTTCAAGGTTTGAAGAGTATCTCAGGGCAACAGTCTTGGGGAGTCCTCCAGTCTAAACCAGTCCAGTAAATCTGGTTTATTTTTAGGAATCTGAGGTTGTGTTCCACATTTTTATCCCATTCTATCAAGTTCCATCTATTACGGTCCTGATTAGAATGGTCAGTAGTGGTAGCCGGGCACCATCTACTTCTTCTGGTCTCAGGGTAGATGAGGCCATGGTTCATGTAAATTATTTGTCCTGTAGACGAGTTTCTTCTTTGAGTCTTTGGTTTCCTTCCTTCTTCTTTGTTCCAGATACTAAGTAGTTTTTAAAGAAGGTTTTTACATGAACACCGTATCCCTGGGTATACATGATATACCCCCTCCTGACTTAA
>NW_004444093.1:6467192-6494389 GCF_000243295.1 Trichechus manatus latirostris | reverse complement strand
AAAAAAAAAAAAGGACATTTTCTAAATCTTTACTTTTCCTCATCTATCTCCAAACACCACTTCACTGCCTTTTTCCAGCTGGGGGAATGAGCAGAGGATAACCCTAGGGGAAGGTGGCCCCAGGAAGGGAGGAGAAGCTGGGATGATGGGCGCAGGCAGAGAGGATGGCACAGGAGGGGCAGAGAGGTGCTGCTCAGCAGAGGGCACTCAAGAGGTCTCATCAACACTCTCAGTTGCCAACAGCCCCACCAACTCCTGGTGGGAAAGAAAATGTGCTGGGGTGACAGTCTCACTCCGTCGGTTGCCACAAGGCTGGTCCTTCTGGGACAGCAGTTGGTGAGTGGGGAATGATGAAGGCATGGGGCTGAGGAAGAGCAGGACAGAAATGAGGTGGCCAAGTGCAAGGGAACAAGGACCCAGGCAGAGCCAGGCCAGTGGCTGACATGGTATTAAGGCCCTGGGCTATCTTTCTCCATTTCCATAAAAGGCAGAACAAGAGAAGTAGGTTTAGAAAGCAACATAGTACTTTTGCTCAGACACCTTATACGTGAAATGAGGCCCAGTGACGTGTCCCCAAGCCCTCTCCAGACAGAACTAGGACCTCCCGCCGCCCACTGGAGTCGGGACAGAGGTCCCCACGCTGCAGGGTCCAGTGCCACTCCTGCTCCCCTTCCTGGCACCCTCTGCCTGCGATGCCCGCTCCTGCGCAGTCTGTGCTCGGCTGAGGCGGATTTGCTACCTCAGAGGGAAGGCTCACGAGACCAGTACGGGAGGAGGCACAGGACCACCTTACAGGTGAAGCAGGGCACCATGAACAGGTATGTCACATTTCCAGCTGAGCGACTTTTCTGTGGGTTAAACACATTTCCCAAATTCTTCCAAAGGCTGGGTCATCCTGGAACATCTCGGGGCTGAGTGCTGGGTATCAACTGCAAGACTGCGCTACTTTCCTTCCCAACAGAAGAAAACCCCAGAATCTGAAATAGTGCCTCTGTGCCTCAACTCCCTGGGCCTGTGGTGTCACTGCTCCCCACACTTCCGGCCTTTGGAATGCTGGCACCCAAACTGACCCTTCCAGGCATGAGAATTCCCATCCAGACAGACTGGTTATGGTACACCCTTCTATACCAACGCACCCCAACCCTCCCAAGACGGTTCCAGAGAAAGGGGCTGAAGAGGAACATGTACCCTTCCCTCAGTCTGTACCAGCTCCCCCAAACCAAACCAAAGCAAACCCGTTGCCATCAGGTTGATTACGACTCATAGCGACCCTACAGGACAGGGTAGAACTGCCCCATACAGTTCCCAAGGAGCGCCTGCTGGATTTGAACTGCTGACCTTTTGGTTAGCAGCCATAGCTCTTAATCACTAGGCCACCAGGGTTTCTAATGCTCGCTTATCAAAACGTCAAGGGTCCAGATTGCTTGTGAGGTTGGTGTTGCCAGACTATAAACAATAACCACTGAGACCAATAACAGCTAACACCTGAGCACTGAAGAGGGGCCAGGTGCAGTTCTAACCACTTTACACGCACTGCCATATTTTTATGCAAATAACACACACCTTCTACGTTTGTCTGCCAGCAGTGTCCTCCTCGCAGGAGGTATTTTCATAAGTGCACTATGCTAGTTTTTTTACAGCAACATGTAGAAAAGTAATGCACATAATTCTCCCAACAGCCCAATAAGAGGTGGGTACTACTGACATGCCCATTTTACAGACGTTTTTACAAAAATGTGAAAGAAGAGCCTCACAGAGTTCAAAAACTTGTCTGGTCTTTATAAGTCCTCCATGAGGGCTCCCGGGCACAAGGCAGCATGAAAGGGTGAAGAACCTTCCCCCTCATGGGTGTGGAGAGCGTGCCAAGAACACAGAAATGGGAGAGGCAGGAGGCAAGGGACACACATCACTCACCATACACTACACGTTACCTGTGTATAAGACAAGGGGAAGCCAAATATATATATTTGATTGTATCTGCAAACAGAAACACTGCAAACATAAACCAAAATCGGAGCTCAGCGATGACCTCCAGGACATGCTGAGCACTGGGCTGAAATGAGACTTCTGTGAATCCATTCTGTTCCACGGGTTCTCACTTTGGAAGCACGTCAATCGTTTATCCATTGAGAAGATAAAGTCAAATCAAAAGAAAAAAGTACAATCACTAAAACTTCAAAATAAACTGCGGCGCAGTGGATTACCTAATATGGCCTTTCTAGCCATGCATGGTCTTGTGACTCTCACAAAATGACTGGGTGGGACTATGCACATAATATGCTTGTGGCCCACCAAGGGGATTGGACAGCTTGCTAATAATACAAATAAGGTGCATAGAACCTTTGCGAGCATAGGACCGTGCAAATAAAGTATATGGAAACCTAATGAGAGAATTAGTCAGTTGTGCCATTCTACCAGGCTTAACGGGAGCCAATCCTAGAGGCAGAGGGGGACCTCACCACCATCAAGAAGAAGAGCCAGTAGCGAGTGCATCCTTTGAAGCCAGGGTCCCTATGAGAAGCAGTGGCAAGCACGGCAAGAGTCCAGTAGCACTGACATAAGCGGCGAGAACCAGGAGACTAGCGTGAGACGGTGCGGTAAGCATGCTGACTGCCTTCAGGCAGGAGGCTTGCTGGTGGGGTGGGGTGCCTCCGGGCACATACTTGCAGGGTTAAAGAGCTATAACACTTGCCCGAGAAGGGCAGAGGCCAGGCCTGAGTGGAGGCCAGGCGCTGAGGGCCAAGAAAGAGGCCTGTCCTGAGGGGACCGAGAGGAGCATGTCCTCCAGGGGCTGAGATGAGGCCTGCAAAGTGCAGAGGAGCTGAGAGAACTGTCCTGCACTGAAGAAGGCAGGCATGTACTCCTCTCTTCGGAGGAAGCCTTCCAGAGTTTGCCTACGTACTTCCTGATTCTGATCCTGAATTGTAACCTGTTACTTCCCTAACAAAGCCTAACTGTGAGTATGGTCTGTAAGTTCTGTGTGGCCATTGCAACAAACTATCAAACCCAGTAGAGAAGTAGAGAGTGCCGTGGGAGGGATGGCTGGTGTCGGAATTGGTAAAAAGGTTGAATGAGGTATGTTTGACCTCTACTTTATAGGAATCAGCTTTGGGCTGATGCTGATTCTCCTCTCTCCCCCTGAAGTTAGAGGAGGTCTGACACCATGCCTTTTTACACAAAGAGAAACAAATGAGCTGGATATCAAGTTGGTGGCAGAAGAATATAGGGAATTCTTCTGAGTGACTTAAAAAAAAAAAGCACACAGCTTCATCTACACTGAGACCAGAAAAACTAGATGGTGCCAAGCTACCACTCACTAGTGACCCTCCTATGGTGTGATGGATCACTTTTATATGGTTTTTCTCGTGATGGTCTTGTAACTCCCACAAAATGATTGGGACTATGCAAATAAGGTGCTTGTGGCTGATCAAGGGGATTGGATAGCTTGCTAATAATGCAAATAAGGTGCATGACACCTGTGTGTGGGTAGGATCATGCAAATAAGGTCTATGGAACCCTAACAAGGGGACTGGTCAGTTTTGCCATCCTGCTAGGCTTACCAGAGGTGGGAAGAGGGGGACCTCACCACCACAAAGAAGAAGAGATGTGAGTGGACCAAGGCCTTTGGACTGAGATCCCTGTGCTGGGAACTTCCTGGACTCAGGAGAAAGATGTGGCAGTCTGCTCCAGTGAAGATGACAGCCTTGGAAACTTTATCCGGCAGTTCTACTCTGCGCTATAGGGTTGCTATGAGTCGGAACTGACTCAACAGCAACAGGTTTGGTTTTGGATTTGGGTGGTGGAAATGCAAAATGGTACAGCCATTGTGGAAAACAAGTGTGGCAGTCGCTAAAAAAAACTAACAATAGAACTACCACCAAAAAACCCAAACCCACTGCCGTCAAGTCGATTCCGACTCATAGCGACCCTATAGGACAGAGTAGAACTGCCCCATAGGGTTTTCAAGGAGCAGATGTTGGAATTCGAACTGCCAACCTTTTGGTTAGCAGCTGTAGCTCTTAACAACTACCACATGACCCAGAAATTCCACTCCTAGTATATATCCAAAAAACGTGAAAGCAGAGTCTCAAACAGAGACTTGGACACCAATGTTCACTGCAGCACTATTCACAATAGCTAAAAGGTGGAAACAATCTAAATGTCCATCAATGGATGAATGGATAACCAAAATGAGGTACATACATACAAGTCAGTAGGAGAAATGAAGTCTTGATACATGCTACAATATGGATGGACTGGAAGACATTATGGTGAATGAAGTAAGTCAATCACAAAAGGACAAATATTGTACGACTTCACTTACATCAAAATACAAGAAAAGATAAACGCATAGAGAACAAAGTTTATCAGTGGTTACCAGGTGTGAGAGGGAGGCGGGAAAAGTAACAAGTAATAGCGACTGAAAAATCACATTGATTAAGGGTAGGGCTGCACAGCTGATTATTGTAACTGTTGTCAGTAAGTTGTACAGCTGTATAAAGTTGAATTGGCAAAAGATGCGTGATAGATACATTTACAACAATGACCAAAAAAGAAAAAAGTAAAAACAACCCCTTGTAGTCACTTTTTAGCTAAGTAACAGATTGGCTCATAAAACAAAGTATATTACCAGTGAGTACTGTGCAACTTTAAAAAAAATCATCTCTATGAGCCAAATGGTCAACAATTATCCTAAAGCAGAGATAAAACGCCAAGGCGGCAGGGAAACCACATTACTGGAAACAAAATGTCCAAAATGGAATGAATGAGAACGTTAACGGATTGTGAAAAATGCAACCGACGTCACTGAATAACGTGTGTTGTTGTTGTTAGATGCCATTGAGTCGGTTCTGACTCCTAGCGACGCTATGTACAACAGAACAAAACACTGCCTGGTCCTACACCATCCTCTCAATCATTGTTATGCTTGAGCCCATTGTTGCAGCCACTGTGTACTAATTTTTAAATGGGAACCTAATTTGCTGTGCAAACTTTCACAGAAACTCAATAAATATTAAAATATGTTTAAAAAGTACATATGCTTATTGGTTTGAATATATTGTAAAGACAAACATAACTGCAATGAAATCTTAACCTTCATTTCACATTTTCTTATTAGTGGTAATATTAGTCTAATCATTCTGAAACCACTTGAGAGTACAATTCGTTACACTAGTCATATTAGAAATCAAGATATGCATAGTAACAGAAAAAGATACATGTTTAAAATGAAAGATGTTAAACAAAAATTATATAAGGTTAAACTTCAATTGGAAATTTCAGTGTGAAATTATGTGGGGTTTTTGTTGTCCTTCTTCTTCTTTCAAAAGCACCTGTTTTTTAGCTCTATTCACGGAAAGGCCCAGAAGCAACGAGCAGCGGGGCACTCATGCTGCACCCTCTAAATACCGTTTGACTGTAAAAAAGGACCCAAGCTCCTCAGAATAAAGGCTAATCGCAGGCCTAAGAGCAAGCCAGCTGTGAGACAGAAGGGTCACGATGAGGGGTCCAAGAGGACATGAGGGTGCTTTGGAGCTCCCACAGAGCAAGGACAAGGCCAAGTGAGCATCCAAATGGACCACTGCACCTAACGGAACACCCCACTCACACAGCCCTGAGCTCATGCCACTCAAAGGAAGAGAACTCCCTACCTCCACCTCATCGTCACCCTTGGAGGCACCCAGGGTAGCAACTCCTTGTGTTGAAAGGTAGCCATCAGCAAGAGAGCATTGTCCTGTGCATCCTGAATAAGCTGTTTCAAGCAACCAAGTAGCCCTAGTTGATGAGGGAAATCCTTCTTTACAGCAAAATCCCATCTAATAAACGTGGAAGAAAAGACAGAATCAAGGACAACTGCCACTTTGCAATCCCTAATTAAATGATGGCACCATCGTATGGAAGGTGGATGGGGAACTGTACAAGAGAAGAGCCAAGCCGTCACTCCGACCCCCAAACAACTGTGGACTCATGAGAAAACACATCCAGAAATACCTCCATAAATAAGGGACCACTCTGTCTACACTGTACACCAGAGACACGTACTTTTGCACAAAATCTTTATTAACTATACTAAGTGAAAAACAGGTGGTTTAATATCTATAATTTTCAAAAGACTAAGCTTAGTCTGCCCCAGCTTCTGGCTGGTGCTGAGGACTGCTGATGGAGGCTGCTGTGTGCTAGGAAGCAAGCATCTTGACTGGAGGCTGCACTCACAGCCAACAATCTATGGGAGGGATGAAGGGGTGGGGGTGGGTGGGGAGGCTCTGACAGCAATAACACAAACCTCCCTGGGGATCTGACTGGAGTGTGACACTCCTTCTCCCATCTAGTAACTGTTGGTTGCCAGGCTGTTGCAAACTGCTACAGAAGGCCCCTGCATAGAGTCTGCTCCCATACTTAGCACTCTACCTGCCTTCCTGTAAACCCCACAGCTCTGACCTCAGAAACCAACAGGACAGACCTTCCCTGGGGTCAGTCTGGGTCTGTCTGCTTCCCCTTCTAGTCAGTGCTGAGGATTACTGACTGAGGCTGCTGTGTGCTAGGAAATGGGCAACTTGAGTGGAAGCTGCACTCACAGACAACAATCCACCAGGGAGACTCTGATAGCAACAAGGGACACCTTCCTGTGGGTCTGTTCTGAGAGTGACAGCCCCTCCCCTACCCAGTAACTGTTGGCTGCTGCTCTGATATGAACTTCTACTGAAGGGTCCCTACAGTGGAGCCAAGAGGTAGGTCACTTAAATGACTTAAAGGGAACTGCTCCTCCAACCACCACACAGCCACTGGAGGCTCTGAAAACAATAAGACAGATCTCTCCAAGGTCCTTCTGGGGAATGCCAGCCCCTCCTCCTCCTAAAATGGAGGAAAGTCTGCCTGTGCTTCTCCTTAATGCCAGCTCAGATATAAGCAGCCCCCACAGAACAGGCAAGGAAGCCTTGGGCAACATCCAGCCCCAAAGGGGGCTCACTGGTTGTGGCTTTTCCAACTGAAAACATGGTTGCAGAAACAAAAAGGAAGAGGGTAATAACCAGAGAGAGAGAGGGCTACACCCCATCATGGACACATTAATTAGTGCACAGCATCTCGCCTGAGTGGCAGTGCCTTCTGGGGGACAGACTGACCACAGCATGTCCTCTGGTGTGTTTGGGAGACACTGAAGATTGAAAACTGATTCTGGAACTTTTGAATCCTAATTAAACCAGGGAGGGAGAAGGAGCTATCACAGAGACGGAGAGGAAATGTTATGTTCATTGTGTGGTCCCTGGGGTCTTGGGGACTTCCAGGAAGCCATCCAAGGCACAACAATTGGTCTCTATTCACCTGGAGCAACAGAGGAAGGAGAGTCAGGAATAGGAGAAGAAATGGAATGTGTGGCTCATTGCCTCCATGAAAAACTGCCTCCTTTGCCATGAGACCAGAAAAACTGGATGGTGCCCAGCTGCCGTTACTGTACATTTTGATCAAAAACTCTACAGAAGAATCCTGATCAAAAGAGGGACAATGCAGAACAGAATTTCAAATTCTCATGCACTCTAGACTTTCTGGAGCCATGGAGGCTGGATGAACCCCCTGAAACTATTGCCCTGAGATAATTTTTAAACCTTAAACCAAAAATATCCCCTGAAGTCTTCTTAAAACCAAACAATAATCTAGCTTAACTAGTAAAAAATATCTGCCTTGAGTATCATGTTCTTTAAAGATCTATCTATATGGGATCAAAGTGACACCAGCAACTTGAAAGATTAGATAGGAACCTTAGGGGGCAGTGAGTTTATGTTAACAAGGAAGTAATAGCTCAGAAAAGGAGCTGTTGTACATCTGAAAGAATGTAACAATGTCACTGAATTGTACATTTAGAAACTGTTAAATTGGTGTTTATCTTTTGTTGCATATATTCTCAACAACTTACACAAAAAAAAAAAAAAAAGACCCAGTAAGCAAATGTTCAGAAATGCATCCAGTTCTAATAGCATCTCCACACTCTGCCTGGTAGGTGCTGATGCCAAGGTCCTAGGACCCTGCCTGCATTCTCACTCTGGATGCCAAGTCTTCCTGTGCCTTCAGAAGGTTGGTTCAAGTGTCTGGAACTGCCATTATCACAGTCATTCACCTCATCCCAGGCACAGTTCTTTTTGCTTCCCTCAGCCTCCTTTAGGCTGAGATTAGCCCCATCCTTAGGAATAAAAGTCTAGTGGTTTTGGGCATCCTCTGTTTGATAGACATGAGGCAGTAGTGAGATGTGGTATGGGCTCTAGTACCAGGTGACCTGGGTTCAGGGCCCAGCTTTGCCTCTAACTAGCTGTGTAACATCCTGGGCACATTAACCCACACCTGGGTAACTAGCTTTCATGTGTGTCAATTGGGAGGTGTGTACTGCACCCACTTCACAGGGTGATGTTGGGGTAATAAGTTCACACACATGAAGCGTGTATACAGGGCCTTGCAAGGGTACATCGGTTTACGGCGAGCAGGTGGGGTCTGGCTGTTAGGCCTGGGGCCTACCAAAAGACAGAGGGCAGAGGGCTTTATTTGGGGTGCTAACACATACACTGGCAGCCCAAGCCAACTCCAGGCGATTTGGGGAATTTCTCTAGACAAGAGCATCTCGGACTTTTCTTGCTTGGGGTGTCCACTAGACAGTGCAAGGTGTCCGCTAGTACCTCGGGTTTCCTGCAGGGTGGGCGTCTCTGGACCTGCAGGCTTGCCAGGATTCCAAGAGAAGGTCAGCCCCTCTCTACAGCCTCCCAGCATGTCCCAAAGACCAGAAAAAGAAATACTCATCCGCGTCCTTTCCTTGTCCCAGGGACACACCTTTTAAATTCATCCACAATTGTTCTGATGGGTCTCAGGAGGGCGGAGCAGGGAACAAGTGTCCCTCCTGTTAGAAATGTCTTCACTACACTCACGGGCATCTGCCTCCATGTAGAGCTTGAGCAGGAAATAAAAGATCAGACAACAATGCCCAAGTCAGGCTGTTTCTGGAAAAACCACATAGGCAATTTCCAAGTATCTTTTATAAATACTTCTCTTCCAGTTAGTCAAGGCCTCCCTGTGGAGTTAGGAATTTAGAACACTTGATCAAAGGAAATGGGACAGGAGCTGTTTAGGCCCACCCTGAGGTCTGCAGCATCACAGAAGCAGAGTAGACAGGAGGGGACTGCTGTACTGCCAGATGACTCCTTCCAGAGGGAAGCTGCTGGGACTGTCTCTGTGAGAGCTCTTCTCCAAGATGCCCAACAGTCACTGCCCACCCTATACACACAGGCTGCTGCTCACATCAAAAGATGGAGACCACTTCCCCTCCCCTGAGTCTGCACCGGCCCCAAGGCTTGCCTTATCCAAGTGATGTTCTAGGACTCCCAAGGACTGGCAGCTCCCACTTCCTCCTCCTCTGGAGCCAGTCGCCACACTGTAAGGAACTCTGCGATATACTGCTGGAGACACCACAGGGAAATCAACGCACACACGCGACAGGGACACCTTACAGATGTTCCAGCCCAGCCTCCAACTGCATGCAGCCGCATGAGATCCCTAGTGAGACCAGCAGAAGGGCAGCCCAGCCAGGCAGTTTCCATTGCCCCAATTCCTGACCCACAGACTCAGGAGAAAGAACAAATCATTGTTGCTTTAGGCCACTAAGTCTTGAGATGTTTGCTACTAAGCAATAGATAACAATACTGAACGAGCAATTCTACATTTCAAAAGCTGAGATAGTTCAATAAGCCCAAATCAAAGTTCTTTAAATTATTTTTTTTAAATACCAGTAACATGAGTCGATTCTGACTCATGGCGATCCCATGTGTGTCAGAGTAGAACTGTGCTCCATAGGGTTTTCAGTGGCTGATGTGTCAGAAGTAGATCACCAGGCCTTTCTTCTAAGGTGCCTCTGGGTTGATTTGAACCGCCAACCTTTTAGTTAGCACCCAAGTGTGTTAACTGCACAACCCAGGGACTCCATAAAAATAATCTCCTATTAGTACATAAGTAGTATATCATAGAAAATTATAAAGTACAAACTAACAAAATACAATAAAAACATCCGATCCTTGAAAATATTTGCAAATCATATATCTGACAAGAGTCTTGTATCCAGAATAAATAAAGACAGAATAAAGAACTCCTACAACTTAACAAAAAATAAACTACTCAACTAAAAAATGTACGAAGGATCTGAATAGACATCTCTCCCAAGAAGATATACAAATGGCCAACGAGCACATGAAAAGATGATCCACGACCTTAGTCATTAGGGAACGCAAATCAACACCACAATGAGATACCACCTCACATCCAGTAGGATGGCTAGACTCAAAAAGACAAACAATGACAAGTGTTGCTGAAGACCTGGAGAAACCGGGACCATCATACACTGCTGGTAAGAACGTGAAATGGTGCAACTGCTTTGGAAAGTAGTCTGGCAGTTTCTCAAAAGGCTTAAGATAGTTACCACATGACCCAGCAATTCCACTCCTATGAAAACAATGTCCACACAAAATCTGGTAGCAAATGTTCATAGCAGCATTACACATAATAGCTAAAAAGTGAGCACAGTCCAAATGATGAATAGATAAACAAGATGTGCTGTATCTACATAATGGAATATTATTTGGCAATAAAAACAATAAAACAATGAAAATGTTACCACATGGTTCATGGATGAACTTAAAAGTATTATGTTAAGTGGAAGGAACCAGTCACAAAATCCCACATATTATATGATTTCATTTATATGGAAGGTGTGAAATAGGCAAATCCACAGCAAGAGGAAGTAGTCTAAGTGGTTACCTAGGGCTGGGGGAAATGGGGATGACTGCTAACAGGTACTGACTTCCTTTTAGGGGAGATAAAAATGCTCTAAAATTCAGACTGTGGTGACGGTTGCACAAACAAACAAACAAAAAACCAAACCCACTGCCGTTGTGTCGATTCCGACTCATAGCGACCCTATAGGACAGAGCAGAACTGCCCCAGAGGGTTTCCAAAAAGCAGCTGGGGGATTTGAACTTCCAACCTCTTCTGGTTAGCAGAAAAATGCTTAAACACAGAGATACCAGGGCCAAGATGGTTGCAGAACTCTGTAAATAAACCAAAGACTGCTGAGTTGTACACTTTAAATCAGTAAGCTGTACGGTGTGAGAATTATATCTTAAATGAATAATTTCATAAATAAGAATCAGCACGAAGCCAACTCCTATGTGGCAGAGGTCAAATATATCCCAGATTTCTAACTTCTCCAAGCTGCTGTGCCAATCCATTTCTGACACCAGTCACTCTCCCTCCCCTCAGCACTTTTCCCTCCCATTTGGATTTGGCAATTTGCTGCACATCCCTCCCTTCTTCAGTGCAGGACAGCTCTCTAAGCTCCTCTTGGCCATGCAAGCAAGCACACCCTTTCTCTCAGCCTTGCAGGCCTCTCTGCCTCTGGACTTCCCACAACTGGCCTCTCCACTGCTAACTGGCCCAGTCCACAGCCAGTGTAGCAGCTTGCTCAGCTCTCTAAGATGCTTTCCTAGCAGTAGCTTTCTGCCTTCATGGCTGACCCTGCCTCAGGGCCTCTTCCGGGCCTCTCATAGGCTTCAGTGTTACACCCTTTGCCTGTATTACAGCTCTTTTATGAGGCTCCTCATCTCCACTCTCTCTACTTCTCTCCTTGCCTCTGAAAAGCCTCTGTGGGGTTGGCTGTCAAGATAAGCAAACTCCTTGTCAATTTCAAGGCATGGCCCTCCTAGCAGGACTCTGAACTGACCAATCCCTGCAAGTCACTCAATCCTACTGGATGGATTTTCAAGCCACTATTTGCATAGCAAATTGACCAATCCCTGAAAGGTGCATAGAACAGACCAATCACAGGGAAGACTGAAACCCATGGCCAGACAAAAAACATCAAACCATCAGGTTGTTTACAGCTTATCTGGGCAGACTGTTTACTGTCTTACAATCTGCCTTCTCTGGCCAATGACGTTTTCCTTTCCGTTTCAAAACAGTTTCACCTCATCTAAACACCCAGTCCATATTCACATTTCCCCAACTGGCCCCTCCATGACTTGACAGTTTGTCCACACCAGTACACAATCGGGGACCATAAATAGCATCTCCTTTGAACGCTTGGCACATGGCGTGTCTTAGAGCTCCGACACCACCCTCAGGCATGAGGAGCTCAGAGCAGAGTCGATGTGATGAGGGTCCACGAAGCCTGCAAGGCCCAGGACCTGGGGTGAGAAGCTCACATGTGGTGCAGAACGAGAGGGTCGCATGTTAGCCCCACCGCTGACAGCTGGGAAACTTCAGCAAGGCACTTGGCTGCCTGGAGTCTCATCTTAATGAACCCTCCCAGGGGAGTCAAGTTAGAGAGGGGCTTATGCACAAAGCATGCAGCGTGGCGCCAGCCGGTCAGAGCTCAGGAATCCCTTTTCCTCCACCTGCCTTTGACTGTCCTACTCCCACCCAGGCCTTTCTCAACAAGCATCATCTTCATCGTTTAACAAACGGGTATCCAGTCCCTTCTCAGCCCCCACGTCAGGGCTGTGGGGTTAGAGGTGAGAGGACCTCAGGAGGCTAATGCAGAAGGCAGGTCCAGTCCCACACTAGCTGAGGAAGAGGCCTTGAGCTCTTGCCCTCTAGGGGAACAGCCAGGTGGACAAAGGAGGCCCCACAAGGCACACATGAGTGACCATGGATGAAAGGGGTCAGCAGTGAGTTATGGGGTGAGGCTGGGCCTGCATCCTGAGGTCTTTGTGGCACCAGGCCCTTCCTGTAACACAAACACACCTGAAGATACACAGGGTACTGCAGGTAAAGCCGACAAAGCTAAATACCAAACAGTGAGTAGCCACCCCACGCCCTCCCAGCCTCCAACCAGGGGCCCACCAGAGTCCAAGTCACATCCCTCCCAGCTTGCCAGGCCTCACTGCCAAATGGCTCCACCCCTGCCAGGCCTTACCCACGTCTTGGCCTGCAGGAACACATGGCTCTCCATGTCTTTGCTGGATTTACTGTGGGCCACGCCAGCCTTCCTCATGGCATTCTCACTGAAACACAAAAGGGGGAGAGATGTTTACACACCCAGCATGTCCCCTCTTGCAAGGGCTTTGCCAGCAGGCCCCACCTGAAAGCTGCCCCTGGGAAGCCGTGCCGCTGCGTAACAAGGGGGTCCTCCAGTTCCCAGCACACCTGCCTGGCCAAGGGTGGAGCCAGATGGGAAGGTGGACACTCAGCAGAGCAATGAAAGGCAGCTGGGCAGGGAAGAGGATGTTCCTGGCAAGAGCAGCAGTGCACAAGCAGCATATCATCAGAGTGTGCACCAGACCGCTGGGGAGCTGGCCAGCCTCCACTGCCTTCCTAGAGTGGCCTGGCCCCCATCAACTCTGCCCAGACCCCTCCTCTGTAAATTGAAAGGGTCACATGAAGTCATATCTCAGTTCCTTCCGAGATAAAGTCCCTATGGGGGATATGTAGGTTCTCCAAATGAGATGAAACCCCAACTTCAACACCTTCTAGCTAGGAACAGGAGACAGAGCACACATATGGGAAAAACATCTTACAGCATGGATGACTTTGAAAACGTTATGCTGAACAAATAAGTCAGTCGCAAAAGGAAAAAATACCATATGATCTCACTTAGATGAACTAAGCAAATACATGTTGTTGTTAGTTGCTGTCTAGTTTGGCCACGGACTCATGCTGACCCCATGTGTTAGAACAGACTGCTCTATAGGGTTTTCTTTACAGAAGTAGAGCGCCAGGTCTTTCTTCCATGGAGTCACTGGTGGGTAAGTTCAAACCAACACCCTTTAGGTTAGTAGCCAATCGCAAACTGCTTGCGCCACCTAGGTCGCTTCAGCAAATATATTGTTTCTGTTGTCGTTGTTAGTTGCTGTCCAGTAGATTCTGACTCATGGTGACCCCTTGTGTGCAGAGTAGAACTGCTCCATAGGGCTTTCAAGGCTGTGATCTTTTGGAAGGAGATCACCAGGCCTGTCTTCTGCGGAGCCGCTGGGTGGGTTCGAATTGCTGACCTTTCGGCTAGTAGTCGAACACATAACCGTTTGCGCCACCCAGAAAGTCCTAAGCAAATATATAGACCAAAATTATTTTAATAGTTACCAGGGGTGGTAAGGAGGGGAAAGGGGAAGTTTTTGCTTAGGGGGCACTGAGTTGGCGTTAATGGTGGTGGAATAATATGGAAAAGGATAGAAAGAATGGTTGTCAACCTGAAGAATGTAATCAATGTCACTGAATTATACATGTAGAAATTGTGGAACTGGCATATGTTTTGTTGTGTATATTTTCAACACAATTAAAAAAAAGAAAGAAATACATCTTAAAAACACACATGCCAAGCCATAAACCTATGAACAATCAGAGATGGAATCCTCACACAGGTTCTTCATCACACTAACGCTCTGCTGTGATAAAGAGCCACGCATGAGCTAAGCCCAAGCTGCCTTTGAACTGCAGCACCCCTGCGGCAGGACTGTGCTCTCCAGAGACAGCTGCCCTAGTCTGCACATTGCCCGCCTTCTCCCGTAAAACCAACTTCCACCTGTACGTGTGTCGCCAGCACCAGACTAGCTGAGAAACAGACGAACGAGCCAGGAGTAAACTTACACAGGGCCAATCCAGCTGGTGCAAGAAAGCCAGCCTGCAGCTGCCTGAAATATTCTGACAGCTCCAAGCCACATTTGGCAATGAGGTGTCACCTGGTAGACTCTAGGAAGTCACTGTGCATTCTGGTTTCAGCAGACACCTCACCTGCAGCCAGGACCATACCAGTTCCTCTTCACATCTTCTGACAAGAGTGTTAACATGGGACTGCGAGGCAAATCCTGCAAAACAGGAGACCTGCTGGGACAAATGGGGCCCAAAATTGAGGGCAGCAGTGAGAGGGCTCATGATGACCAGCTGAGACAGCCTGGAGGTCAGCTGGGTAGGGAGAGGGGAGGCCACTGGGAGGAGACAGATGGAGACAGAAGCCAAGGTGTGGAAACAGAGAGGAAAGTGCCTTGGTGGGGCAGTCTGAGGCTCAGATGGGTGGGTACGCAGGGCTCTGTGCCCTGAGAGCAGAGAGCAGTGATCACAGAGGGCTCAGCTGGGCTCTGACCCCTGAGCAGGTGACATGCAGTTTCTGCTAGGATGTGCGTAGCACCAGGCCTGAGCATCCTCACTGCCGCAGAGACCCCAGTACTTCGCAGGCAAGACACGGAGGAAAGCAGCTTAGTGCGATGGCAGCCAGGCCCAAAGAAATGTGCTTGACAAGACGAAGCCAAGTGGCACCAGAGGTCAGGGGATCTGCTGGGAATGAGCCAGCCCACCCTGGTCAGTATAACCTCACAGATGACTCGGACAAGTGTAGGAACCAACTGTTAGCGACACAAAGCTTGGGGAGGTGATGGCACTGGAGGCCAGAAAGAGGTGTATCTTGACAAGCTACAAAAACCCACCTGAACAACACGGAACTGAACTGGGTAAGCGTTCCCTGCTATAAGAATCAGCTGCAGGGGCCCCTCCTGCACCCCACACCCTGCCTGGCACACCCACCTGCCCAAAGCAGGCCTTCACTTGTTTGCTGGCTGAGAAATGAACAACGCTAGTCTGAGCACTGTTTTCAGATCAGTGAACAATATTTTTAAAAATGTCTTTGTTTCTGTTTCTAGTCTGAAGATGATGCTCCATAAAATAAAAGATGAGACAACAAAGACACCAGGAAGTTCTGCTTTCTGTTGATGGCCTACATTTTCCCTGGTGAAGAGGTCCTGCCCTTTCTTTTTGCATGGTCTCAGTGAGCTCCCCATCCAGGCTAGTTACGGTCGCTGAGCTTCACACCTGGGACCTAACAGCGCACCCCTGCCTGAGGCCACGGCCGGGATGCAGTGAGGTCACCTGAGTGCCACAGTTAGATCAAGACCTCCACAAAGCACACACTCCTCATCCTATTTCTCACTGTAACTGTGGCAATCCCTCCCAACAGGGATCTACACGCCCACCTTCTACCAGCTCCCCAAGTCATACAACTGCCAGTGTGCTGTGGAGCCAGCCCAGGACACATCCCTGCTGTGCTTGTGCCAAGGGGCCTCCCTCTGGACCCAGAACGCCTGCTCCTACCATGGCTCCCGCACTCTCCCCAGCGTTCTGTTGCCTAGAACTCGGCCCCATCATCCCCGCAGCCCACCTGTCTGCTGGTGCCTCTGACCTTGCTTCCACCTGGCACCCCCACTCTTCCTCCCTGAAACCCTGTGGTCGCAGCCCTTGGCACCTCCTGTCTCTCACTCACTGTGCTCTGAACACCTTGACAGCAGATACTGTGTTGTCCTCTTCTGCTTGCCACAGTCAGCCCCAGACAAAATGACTGAATACTTTTCACACAAGGAGTGGTAATGCTGCGCATCTTTGATTGGACTCAGTGTGCGAGCTGGAGACTGGGGTGGCCACAAAGAGGGGGACTAAGCCACAAGCAAGAGGTGCAGGCAGTGGGGGACAGGGTGGTGGGAAATGCAGTGCAGGGTTGGGCTGTGGCAGCGGCAGCTGGGCCCGGAAGAAAGGATGACAGAGGCAGGAGGGCCTGAGCTCCACGATCACACAGACCTGGGTGCAAACTCCACCCCAGCCACCCACCAGCTCCGTCTTGGGAGAAGCACTCCACCTCTCTAAGTACATCCTCCTTCCTAAAGGGAGCGCTCAGAGGGGGTGTGGCCAGGGTGAAGTGAGAGGAGAACTCTCCATACTCTGCAGACCCCCCTCATCTGGACCAACCATATGGGTAAAAGACAGGCCCTGCCTGCCTTTCCTTGCCTCCTCCCTCTGCCGGCCCAAATGGGAAACAGCTTGTCAACCACAGCCCAGTCCCAGTCCCTGTGAGTGGAATCAGTACAGACAAAGCAAAAAAGGCAAAATGTGTGTCCTTGGGAAGTAATAGCTGGGCATGAGCTAAGAGTGTGCTAACACAGCACAGCCCGCAGCGGGTGGGCAAAGGCTGGGGGACCCTGGCAGCACTCCACCTCACGTGCCTCAGGTCCTTACCCGCAGAGGGAGGCACGTGATCTCACAGGGCTGTGCTGAGGGTTCCATTAGTCAATACCATATAGCACTTAGTCCCTGGGTGGTGTATACGGTTAAGTGCTTGACTACTAACCAAAAGATTGGAAGTTTGAGTCCACCCAGAGGCACCTCATAATAAAGTCCTGGCAATCTACTTCTGAAAAATCAGCCACTTAAAACTCCATTCAATGCAGTTCTACTTTGACATACATGGGGTCAACTCAACAGCAACTGGACACTGAATCATCTAGGATAAGCACTTGGACACAGAAGCACCTAGTGTATGTTAAATTCAGCCACAGAAGCAGTCTCCCTAATCCGGCAGTGAGACAGCACCCCAAATGCCTCCCTCAGTTTTGACGTTTGTATGCCTCCTTCCAAGGAGACGACAGTGCAATGAGCGTGTGTGGCTCCCTTGGGCAGAGCTGTCTGCCTGGAACCCTGGCTCACTGAACATGCCCTTGCCCAGCCCAGCTCCAGTGGCTGCACAGTTCTCAGGAAGGGAGGTGACCCACTGTGCTGGTGATAAGCATTAGGCAGCCTGCCTCCTCCTCCTCCGGGCCACCCGACTTCCTCCCTGCTCCCTTCCAAAGAATCCTGGTTCATGAGCCAGTGCCTCTCGCCTCTCAAGTCAGGCCTCTCCCTTATCATACTGCTACCCGGGCACTGCCAAGCCCCCTACCCTGGTCTAACCTTCTCTGATGGCTGAATGACACGCGCAATCACAGGGGAGTGATCACCTCTGGTCTTCTGCTGGTGTTGGAAGCAGGAAGGTTCTTTCCTCCCTGGGTCACACACTTACCCACCTAACTTCAGGTGCAGAGGACATCTCCCTCCCATCTGTCTCTGTGATGGACTTAAGTTCTACCAAAGGAAACCGTGGCTTTCTCCTCCTAATTTTAAGAACCACAACATCCATCAATCAACTGACCTCTTGGAGGGTGGGACTCAAACAGATAAGTGTACACCGTGTTCACTGCAGCACTATTCACGATAGTCAGAAAGCAGAAACAACCCAAATGTCCACCAATGGATGAATGGATAAGCAAAATGTGGTACATACATACAGTGGAATATTATTCAGCCATAAAGAGAAATGAAGTCTTGATACAAGCTACAACAAGGATGAACCCTGAAAACATTATGCTGCGTGAAATAAGTCAGACACAAAAGGACAATTATTGTATGACCCCACTTACATGATATATTGAGAGTAGGAAAATGCATACAGACAAAGTTCATTAGTGGTTACCAGGGGCTGGGGGGAGGGAGAAGTGGGGAGTTATCCCTTATAAGGCATAGAGTTTCTGTTTAGGGTGATGAAAAACATATGGAAATATACAGAAGTGATGGTAGCACAGCATGGTGAATGTAATGAACGTCACTGAGTTGTGCACTTAAAAATAGTCAAAATGGCAAACATTTTGTTATCTATATTTTCCACACACACACTCACACACATACACAGAAACACACAAACACTGCATCCCTTTAACAGGAATAGGATGCATAAAAAGGGAAGAGTCACATTAAAAAAAAATTCTTACATATAAAAACATGCACAGTAAAAGCTCAGAGATAAAATTGAAGAAATCTCCCAGGAGCAGACCTAAAAGACACAGATGATAAAAGGAGACAAATGATCAACAACTAGACAAGGAATACATGTACATGCATCTATGTGACTGTATGCATGCATTTTCACATATATAATAAGGCACATAGGAGGCACAGTTACGGATACTTCTTAGACATAACCAAATAACTCTTGGGACTGGATTTGTGGGTTTGAAGGATTAGGACCATAATCTCGTGGATCGCCTCGGTCAGTTGGCATAATATTGTTCATAAAGTTATGTTCTACATCCTAGTTTGGTGAGTAGTGTCTGGGATATTAAAAGCATACGTGCCTTCATCTAAGATGCAACTATCGGTCTCTACGTGTCTGGATAAAAAGTGAAAGAAGGAAACCAAAGACTCAGAGAAGAAACTAGTCTACACGAACCACAGCCTCGTCTACCCTGAGACCAGAAGAATTAGGTGGTGCCTGGCTACTACTACCGACCATTCCAATCAGAGTCACAATAGATGGACCCTGATAGAATGGGAGAAAAATGTGGAACAAAACCTCAAATTCCTTAAAAAACAAACAAAACACCAGACTTACTGGACTAGTTGAGTCTGCAGGAATCTCTGAGACTATTGCCCTGAGATACTCTTCAAACCTTGAACCAAAACTAACCCCTCAGGTCACCTTGTAGCTAAATAACAGACTGGCTCACAAAATAAAGATTACCTGCAAGTACTGTGCTCCTTTAAAAAATCACCTATATGAGACCAAACGGTCAACAATTACCTTAAATCAAAGATGAGAATGAAAGGGGGCAAGGAAACTAGATTAATGGAAATGGAACAACCAGAAGAGAAATAAAGATAATGTTCACAAACTGTGAAGAATATGACCAATGTCACTGAACAACTGGTGTATAAATTGTTGAATGGGAACTTCAACTGCTATGTAAACCTTCACTGGAAACACAACAAAATTAAAAGAAAAGAAAAAAGAAAAAAGAACCAGGGAAGAGGACCCAAAGGACCAACATGCATGAGCATACACAGTGGAGGGAATGAGAGTCCCAGGAAACATCTCCAAGGAACTTCCCTGAAGGGCAAGGACGTGAGTTTGGGGGGCAGAAATGCTCCAACGCAGAGGGACATGGGGTGAGACTCCGTGCCACTGTGCCAGAGCAGCAGAGGAGCAGGAGGCCATGACACCAGCAGCATGGGACCAAGAAATCAGTGAAGGCTGCCTTTGAAATCCTTGAGGAAAACACTGCCAACCTGGAATGCTGCACGCATCCAAACTGGCATGGTCTTCAAAAATGTAACCACTACGAGCCATTTCTCAGGAAGCAACTGGAATGAAGGACTGAATCAAAAAGAATGAGACAAGAATACAGAATGACAACCAGTTCCTGAACAAGCATGCCAACAGCTGTCACCACCATGCCTCTGGCCACGGCACCCTGAGGGTTCCAGGAGGGAGAGGTCCAAGGAAAAAAATCAGAACCCAAGGACAGCCTGACAGCATTGACCTTGGGGATAACTGTGCCCAGAGGCAACTGGAAGATATGGGAAGAATTAGCAACATGGAGCACATTTTAAAAAGGCAGTTGTTAAACTGCTAGAAAAGAAAAAAATAAAGGAAACCATCTCAGTAAGCTCCTACGCACAGCTGTGAATATCATGCATACACATTAAACATTCATTACTGATTTACCCAAAAAGTATAAAATACTGGGAAGACAGGAAGCAGAAATGATGGCAGTGTGAGGAAGCTATAAACCAAACCAAACCTGTTGCTGCTGAGTCAATTCTGACTCATGGTGACCCTATGTACTTCAAAGTAGAACCCTCCATAGGGTTTTCTTGACTGTAATTTTTATGGCAGCAGATTGCCAATCCTTTCTTCCGTGGTGCCACTGATGAGTTCGAATCACCAACTTTTAGGTTAGTAGTTGAGCGCAAACCATTTGCACCACCCAGGGAGCCCTTAAGGGAGCTATAGAGAAAGTCACTAGATGATTCCTAACACTGATGAATCATGAAGGCAGCATGGGCACACTATTCAAGCTCACAGGCACACGCCTGAGAAACTGCAGAATCAAAGTGGTCACCTCTAGGGAGGATTAGAATGGCAGGAAGGTAGGGTAGGGAACTGCGATATGTCCTTAAATCTTTCATTTATTCCTTGACTTTGAAAATTCTGTGCATGTAGTACTTTGGTAACATAAAAAGCAATCTAAAAATTAAATGATAAAATGCACATAAAGAGAGTGCCACGGCATCTGCCATAGAGAAACTCAGTAAATGCTGGCTATTATTATTATTATTTTTTAGGACACATACAGTATATTGTTTTACATAGGTTTTTATCTTTACGTCATCAAATTACCTATGATGTGGATGTTATTATTTCCATTTTTGGGGTGTGGGTTCCCTTTCTTTCCTTCCCAAGCAGACATAATGCCTCTAGGTTAAAAGGATAGCATGTTTCCCAAATATTTCAAAAAAAGGGAAGGAAAAAAATGTGGTATCCTGTTTCCCTCTGGAGTGGCCCAGTGCTCACATGCTCTAGGAATCTGAGATCTGTCGTTCACCAAGTTTCATTCATTCCGCCCATAAGCACTGACTGAGCACCACTAGGTGCCTGGCACCAGTCTGAGCACTGAGCTTACAGCAGAGAGCAAAGCAGACCAAACCTCTGCCCTCAGGAGGGGGATTTCACATTAGTCAATTGGTCAGTGAGTCGAGAAATAGTCACTGAACATCTCTTTCTCTCTCTGTCTTAAATCTGATTTCAAATGACTAGTTTCATAGAACTTTTTTTAAAAACTCTCTTTTTTTCTTTTTTTTTTTTTTTTTAAGGAATAACTCCCCATACCCTCTCCCCAGCCCCTGGTAATCACTAATCTACTTTGTCTCTATGCATTTACCTGTTCTGGATATTTCATATATACGGAATGATACAATATTTGTCCTCTTGTGACTTATTTCATTCAGCATAGTGTTTTCAAGTTCATCCACATCATAGCATGTATCAGAATTTCATTTTTTTTTGACGAATAACATTCCATTGCATAGATAGACCATATTTTCTTTATCTGTTCATCCACTGATGGACACTTGGGTTGTTTCTACCTTTTGTCTATTGTGAATAATTCTGCAGTGAATAGTGGAGTACACGTATCTGAGTCCTTACTTTCAAGTCTTTGGCTGTATACCTAGGAGTGGAATTGCTGGATCATGGTAGTTTCTATGTTTAACTTTGTGAGGAATGTGCTAGCTCTTACTAAGAAAGCTCTTGTACCCCTTTCTAAACCAGTCAACATCGAAACAGGAAGCTTCCATCTCATCAGCAATTTTGACCCTCAGGAGGGCCAACCTGTCCCAAAAGCTTGATGCACAGCGCAGTTTTCGGAATGGCCCCACGGTCACAGTGTATGGAGAGGGGGCGAGGCTAACCTCCTTCACTCAGCAAAGCAGTCCCCTCAGAGCTGGCTTCCAGCTGCAGCTGAAATGCTTCCCGACACCCCCTTTCCCTGGAGAGTGTGCCCTCAAATAGTGCAGGCCTAGCTCTAATCTAGTCTTCTGACCTTTCCTAGGTCTTCAGACAGCTAGAGAGCAGCACCACAGAGCGCCTCCCTGGCCTCCTCCGTCCTTCCCATTCTTCAGCACTGGCTCACTTCCCCCATGTCCCAGGCTGTTTCACCTCTGTGACAAGAAATCACCAACAGTAACACAAGCAAACACCTGGCCTCAACAGAATGGAACCATCTTGACCTGACAAGCAACTGGAAGCACATTGCCCCGTGTTACCTAAAACAGACTGCTGCTTCTTCCTTTTCTTTGTTAGCAAACGTCTGCATGCTGGTCCTTGGACTTTTTAAAGACACATACAAAAGTAGTTTTTAACAAGATAAAAATAGGTATTTCAGAATTTCACCATCCACCTACACATAAGAAAGGGGATTTTAGTCTTGCAGAAAAAAACAAAAAAAAAACTTAAACTCAAGAAACAAAAAAACAGTCTTCACATTTTTCTCTGCTTGCTTGATTAACCTTTACTACTTCTGCTCTCAACACTTCTTAATTCCCAAGGCACTCGATCAATGAAAGAACTACATCTAAAGACAATACCGCTGCCCTTAGAATGGCATGTTGTTATTTGAGCTAGTTCAGAAGAGCTTCCATAATTGACTCCAATCTGTTGGTTTGTGCTCAGAAGAGCTGGGGGAGCTGGAGAAGCTCAGAATCCCAGTCTAGACGGGAGGCAGTGGCTGGCCCCTCAGGCTCCAGGTTCCCAGGCTCCAGCCTGAGCACTGCCCATGCCTCACACAGGCAGCCCCATGGCAAGGATGCCCCGTGCCATCCCAAGCCTTCATTAAAATGCTCATCTCACGTAATTTTATGGTATTTTGGGAAAAAGCCTTATCTTTTAGAGGTCTGTACTCAAGTACTCACAGCTGCAAATATATGATGTCTGCAATGTGATTTAAAATAATCAGAGGTAGGTGGGTAAAATGGCATTGGCCGTATGTTGCTAACACTTGAAATACCCGTGAGACCATTTTTCTATTATCTTTACTTCTGTGAGAGCTGGGGAAAGTCCACAATGAGACTTTATAAAAAATAATGAAGTGCTTATCTCAAGAACGTGGGATGCCTGGGCACAGGGCCTGGAGAAGGCTTATTCCCAGAGTGCCACACAGGAAGGACAACACATGCTAAGCCATCCCAGCTGCAGGGTTTCTGGGCCTGGAGGATCTGGGGCCTCTGCAAGGCATTAACCAACGAAACTCTTAAATGCCTTCTGCTGCCACAACTGGAAGTTGGTCCAGCCTTTCACAGAGAGAGCACAGCTACTCAGACATAGCATGACTCTCTGGAAGAGTCCCATATGTCAAAAATACTTGCTGGGTGTGGTCTACACATCCCCGAAACCTGGGCTGTGGGCACAGAGCTGCCGGGTACCTAGATCCCAGCCAGGGCCCCCCAAGGAGGCAAATACAACCTAACAGTCAGAAACACCGAATCCTAAAATGAACTCACAGAGTCTAATCTGACTTAGAAAATGTATGTGTATGTGTGTGTACATATATGCATGTGTATGTACATGTATGTTGTTGTTGTTAGGTGCTGTCGAGTTGGTTCCAACTCTTAGCGACCATGTGGACAACAGAATGAAACATTGCCCAGTCCTGTGCCATTCTCACAATTGTTGCTATGTTTCAGCCTATCGTTGCAGCCACTGTCTCAATCCGTCTCATTGAGGGCCTTCCTCTTTTGCACTGACTCTCTAATTTACCAAGTATGATGTCCTTCTCCAGGGACTGGTCCCTCCTGATAACATGTCCAAACTACGTGAGACAAAGTCTCACCATCCTCGCTTCCAAGGAGCATTTTGGCTGTACTTCTTCCAAGACAGATCTGTTCGTTCTTCTGGCAGTCCATGGTATATTCAGTATTCTTCACCAACACCATAATTCAAAGGCGTCAATTCTTCTCAAGTCTTCCTTATCCACTGTCCAGTTTTTGCATGCAAAATGAGGCGATAGAAAATACCATGGCTTGGGTGAGGTGCACCTTCGTCCTTAAAGTGACTCCTTTGCTTTTTAATACTTTCATCTGCATGTCGCAGGTTGTTAATGAGTCTTCCTCCAATCCTGATGCTGAATTCTTCTTCATATAGTCCAGCTTCTCAGATTATCTGCTCAGCGTACAGACTGAACAAGTATGATGAAAGGATGCAACCTTGACGCACATCTCTCCTGACCTTAAACCATCCAGTATCCTCTTGTTCTGTTCGAAAGACTGCCTCTTGTTCTATGTACAGGTTCCGCATGAGCAAAATTAAGTATTCTGGGATTCCCACTCTACCCAATGTTATCCATAATTCGTTATGATCCACACAGTCCAATGCCTTGGCATAGTCAATGAAACAGAGGTAAACATCTTTCTAGTATTCTCTGCTTTGAGCCAAGATCCATCTGACATCAGCAATGATATCCCTGGTTCCACGTCCTCTTCTGAATCCAGCTTGAATTTCTGGTAGTTCCCTGGGGATGTACTGCTGCAACCGCTTTTGACTGATTTTCAGCATAATTTTATTTGTGTGTGATATTAATGATATTGCTCGATAATTTCCGCATTCTGTTGGATCACCTTTCTTTGGAATGGGCACAGACGTGGATCTTTTCCAGTTGGATGGCGAGGCAGCTGTCCTCCAAATTTCATGTCCAAAAATGTACATGTATACACGTATTTATATTTTTAATAAATGATACATATCTACTTGAAATATAAACATACAAAGTTACACACACACAGAAACAGGAGTGGAGGAACTACATCAAGTGTCAGTACTGACCATCTCTAGGCAGAGGGATTAGGGAAAACACCTTCCTGTTTCTAAATTCTCTACACGGTCATCTGGGAAGGAATAAAGCACTACACCCACAAGGACAGAGCTCACCCACCAAAACTGGCACTGGAGACGGGGCAGAGTTTGCTGTGACTTTGTTAAGTAACCTCTTATGAGCTGGATGAACTGGCGTCGCTGTGCCTGCAAACCTCATCCCGCAGCTCTCCACATCTGCTCTGCCTCAGCTTGCCACCCTCACCCACGGAGATGGGGAGCCAGGGCTGCACCCCTGCCCAGACGCCCCATGCTGCATCAGTGGTATGGCCCACCCACCTCACTCCTGCAGCTGACGCCTCTGCCAGATTTGCTTCACACACCCACTCTCTTGGCTGTTGGGCATTTCTCCTTGGATGGCTCGACGCCCCCACCAACTCCAGCCCACCCCTTGTTATTCACAGTAGCCAAAAAGTGCAAACAACCCAAAGTGTCTACTCACAGATGAATGGATAATGTGGTATATCCTATACCCACTGCCATCAAGTTGATTATGACCCATAGCGACCCTATAGGACAGAGCGGAAGTGCCCAATATGGTTTTCAAGGAGCAGCTGGTGAATGTGAACTGCTGACCTTTTGGTTAGCGCCGAGCTCTTAACCACTGCGCCAACAGGGCTCTATATCCTATACAACGGAATATTATTCAGTTATAGAAAAGAATGTGGTTCTGATACATGCTACACACACACACAGAGTCACCAGATGCCCCAGCTGATTTCCTTACAGGACCTCTCCCACCTGAATCACCCTCCCCACTCTGTCACTGCACCCAGTGGGTCTCAACTGTGGGAGCGCACTCAAAATCACCAAGTGTGCTTGTTGGAAATTCAGGTTCCTTCGCAACCCCAAGTGTGAACCAAGTTCCACCCAGTGGAACTCTCCCACTTTGCTAGTGGGAGTATAAATGGGTACCACTGCTTAGGAAAACTGCCAGAATCTGCAAAGCTGAACTCCACACTCCCCAGACCAGGAACCCTGGGAACTCCACTCCTGGGTGCCCACTCCAGAGAGTAAGTACATGTATCCCCCGGAAGACATAACCCAAACCACTCCTGGCAGCCGTATTCACAGAACCAACAACTGGAACCAACCCACATGTCCACTGAGCATTGAACAGAAAAGTAACCTGTGGCAGAGTCACACCGTGGGTTAACACACAGCATACATAACACCACCTGCTGCCCACGAGGGTGAACTTCACAGACAAGAAGCTGAAGGAAGGCGCCTGGCACAAGGCTGCACAGTGTGGGATTTCAATGATAAGAAGTTCAAAAACAGGTAAAATGTCTCCACAGCTGCTGTGTTGTTTACTGTAATAGGTATGTTATACTGCAGTATAAATACAATTACCCCATGGAGGAAAAAGTGAGAGGAGGAATGACAGACAGGAAGTTGCACTGGGAAGTGGTGAGAGCAGGACAGAGGACACTGGGAACTTGGGCTGAGCCATGTCTCAACAACAAGCACGGCCTCCCCATCTACTACCGCCCCAGGAGCAGTTTGACCTGCAACCAGGCCGCACCTCATCCTGTTCCCTTCCTGCACCTACCACTCCAGGAGATTCCCAGCCAGAGAGCTGGAGAAGCTGAGGGGCCATGGCTAATGGGGAATGGGGTTCTGAAGGATGAGGCCTCTAAGGTGCAGGACAGCATCTGGCTGCTGTCCATCAAGACCTCGTAGATGTGTACAATGATAACTTAGTAGATGAGAACCAGCATAAAGCTGATTCCCAGAAGGTGGAGATCAATCATATACTCCCTTTCCCACTTCTGCATCATTTCCAACACCAGTCGCCCACATGGCACATTCTCTGTCCTTAGCCACCTGGGGCTAGGTCAGACCTTACAAGTTAAGAGGACACCTTCCTTGGGTTCGTTAATTCACTGGAACTCACGGAATATATTGTACTTACAACTACCTGTTTTATTACAGTCAAAGGATATAAATCAGGAGATCATCATAAGGAAGAGATGCACGGGCAAGGTCTGGGAAGACTCCCAATACGGAGCTGCTGTTTCAGAGATGACACCCTTCCTTTGCCCATCCGGAACCTCTCTGAGCCTGAGGGTTCCAGGCTTTAAATTGCAAGTCCTGCATGGTTGGCTAAATCCTGCCTCCTGAGTTAGTTGATATCAGGCTTCCAGGTGAGTCTTTTCTGGTCTGGCCAGCCCCTACGCACCAG
>NW_004444093.1:6464370-6466419 GCF_000243295.1 Trichechus manatus latirostris | reverse complement strand
TGTGCTGCAGTTGGAAACCCCGGATTCCGGAGCAGGTGGCTGGAGCTCGCGTCCCCTCAGGTCACTGCCACTGCTGGTCTGGAGGCAGCGGGCTGTCAGTCAAGACTTGGAAGTCAGTGGCTCAACAAACACCTCCCGGCTGCCCAGCAGCGGCAGGCCCCACCGTGGGCACCAGGGACATGGCAGCAAGCCAACAAGACAGGCCCTGGTCTCAGGGAGCAGGCGTGCTAGCTTTAGGTTACACACAGAAACCCCCAGGCTGGTGCTAACACAACAGTTGGATGGTAAGCTCACTGACACTCTGGGAAATGAAAGGCGCAGAAGGTGTGAGGGGCTGGAGTTTCATGATGACTCATAGCCCGGGCTCCCTGGTTTAGAGAGTTCGGCCCCAGCAAAGCCCAACAAGTGGACCATGTGGCCAAGTGTGGAGGCCAGAGCCATGGGAAGGCTGCTCCCTGGTATCCACGCGAGTCCTTGGCGCCCTCGGTCTCCCGGTGCCCGCCAGCCCCAGCGGTCCCAGTGCCCTGTGTCTCCGCAGGTCCCGTCCGGGCCTCACCCACAGCTCAAGAGACGGCTGAGGGGAAAAGATCCCCTGATCCCGCTTCTTCCCCCGCATCCCCTGGCCCTACTCACATTTGACTGACCAGCTTCTGCCAGAAGGCAGCGCTTCGCCAGTTGATCTCCTGCCCGTAAGCCTCCATGCGGGACCCTCGCTCCTAAAGCCCGCGCCCCGCTCCGCTCCACCGCCAGCGCCTCAACCGCAGCGCCAGGCCCCAACCCGGAAGCCTTCCAGGGCTTGGCGGCCGCACCGGAAGTGGCGCGGGTATTGTGGAAAGTGGTGTCACACCGGCTGGCTAGTGGGGAATGGAGTCCCCAACCCTTGGTCTGGCGCCGGCGATCCTGGACGCTTCCCAGGTTGCTGAAGTGGCGTGCTCCTCTCCCAGCTTGGCTGTCAGATACGGTTCACTTACCATGTAACTCCCCCATTTACAGTGTGCAGTTCAATGTTTTTTAGTATACTCACATATTCATAAGGTGTGCAACCGTCACCTCTCTCTTGCACATTTTTAAGTTGCCGTCTACAATTTTTCTCTATAAGTTGCTGGAAGGGTGTGATTGCTGGTGTACCCTATACTGTGTATGGGCTTCAGATGTGTTTTGTTAGCTCCTTAGCCCTGCAGATTCCATTCATTGATTTGTGGAAAACATCAGTCTCACAACCTCATTGGCAAAGCCAATCCTCACTATCAAACCCATTGGCAAATTAGACTCCCCTAGAGTTTTGAAAGAAAATGGTAGACTTCACAGTCAACTTAAGTCGGCAGGTTAATAGGGTCCCAGGACAAGCCCCCACTTTGTGCATGCTGATTCTAGGGAAGGCCGATACAGCAATAGGCACATAGATAAAATTATGTACTATTTCCTTCATTATTTGGTCTGGAGCTCTTTTCCTTCCTTTGGAGCCCTGAGATGGTGATGCCCAGGGCAGTGGTCCTTGCTTGGAGTCTGGATGGGTGACTAGGGAAGGAGCAGTGGAGACTGGCAGCAATCTCCTGGCCTCAGGGAGAGAGGGAGGCCACAGGAAGGCTGGTTCTGAAATGGACCTGCACCATCCTGACACCTGAAGACCCTCTGGTGGTCCCCAGTCTGAAAGCAGGTGACTTAGACCCCGAGGAGGAAATGATGGAGGTGTCCTGCATCCCACAAATCACTGTGGGAATTCCCACCTGAGGTGGCCCAAGGTGGCCATGTCTCCCAGCTGGTTCCTGCAGGCTTTGAGCTGTGACTGGCTAAAACTTTTGAGAGAACATCTATTACTTAATCACTACAACCATCTGTTACCCATATTCTTACTTTTCCTACTATTCTGTTTCCTCAGATCAAGGATCCCAATCCCAAAATTAAGGTTACACAGGAATTGGTTGCAGGTCAAAAGTACAACTTGCTTCATGATTTTTTTTTTAATTGCTTTCAAAGTCTATTCTAACTGAGAAGAAGTGCAGGAGAGGAAGGAGAAGCAGCGTGTCAGGAAACAAGTAGCTCTACTTG
>NW_004444093.1:6461891-6463107 GCF_000243295.1 Trichechus manatus latirostris | reverse complement strand
GTGGCCATTTATTTGTATCAGGTGAAAAAACTATACAAGAGTATTTGCGTTCTTTGTCTGCTGTCCTTTATTCTCTCCACAGATATGTCCTTGACAGACAAGAATACCCTCCTGCGGTGATAGTCCACCCATTTCAACCTGGAGATCAATTGCTGCTGTGTGTTTGGAAAGACGAGCCTCTCCAGCCTGTGTGGAAAGCAGTCTTCAAGGTGCTTCTCATCACCCATACGGCGGCCAAACTGAAAGGAGTCAAACCTTGGATTCACTACACCCTGCTGAAGACTGCACCCGCTCCAGACCTCGATTCACCAACGACATCCTTGAAGGACAACTGGAACTGTGAGCCCGTATAGGACCTAAAATTTCTGTTCAAAAGACTAGGAAGTGTTTTTCATTTTTATCCTTGTTCCTACCCCTAGCCTAAGCCTGGCATAATCCTTTGTCCAATTTAAAGGCTGCTCTCGACAACCAAGACAGCATGGCTTATCGCCATATCCCCAGAGAGGAGGAGGGATTGGATAGTGAGTGAAGCCAGCAGCTGCTCAGCCACTATTAAGCAAGACCTGCTCCTCCTGTCCATTGTCAGCAAGTCCTTAAATGATAGTGATGCCTATGGCTCAATTAGCAGCTGCTATGCCCTTATAAAAGGAAACCTGATCCCACCTGTCCATTGTTCTCAAAGACCTTTAGCTGTCTGTGTAGCTCAGTTTCTGCCTTAAACCAGTCAAACCCAGTTTGCTAGCCTCAAAAGTGCCCTAAAGTAACTTAAGCCTCATAAAGACCTGATTGAATATTAAAATTTCCGCCCAGGGTAGGATTTATCTGCCATGCTAAAGAAAAAAATGCAATTTGTCTTACTGGGCCTGCAAGCCATGATAACCTATGTAGTCCATGATGTTTGTATCTTCTTCCTTGTGGGAGATGGTATAAATGATTCTGCCTCCCTGTTCGGGGAGCTAGATTTGAAGTATACAGCTCCTTGCTCCTTCCTGTTCTTCCTCCCTCCTCACCTCACAGTGGCTTTACTGACAAGAAGCCATACCGGGGAGGACCTGCTTCAGGTAACACTATAAAGGGGAGATTAGCCAAGGCATGTGGGTTGTTAGTGGTTTGTTGAAATCACAGGCACAGATGGACAAGCCTGGAGGGTAGAAATCACCATAAACCAGTTTTCTGTGGGTGCAGAACTTCCTGAGTGAATGAACAATGAATGGAC
>NW_004444093.1:6459339-6461403 GCF_000243295.1 Trichechus manatus latirostris | reverse complement strand
ACAACATTGGAACATTATTTACAGTAGTTCAAAATTAGATCTATTACCACATCCAACTCTAACAGAAAGGTTATTATAGTTATTAAACCTTAGAATATGTACCTAATAGGCTGCCATTAGAAATTGTATTTATGAAGAATATGAAATGACAGAAAATGGCTTGGAAGATGAGTTCAAAGAATGTACAGTCCAGTCCCTGCCTGTCTCAGGTCTTGTCTCTGCCTTTCTTCTTTGATTTTCGCCACAATTTTTCTTTTCTTGGAGCATGCCAATCTCATTCCCACCTCACACGTCTTTGGCCGGGAAAGCTAATTCCCCCAAGTTATCTGCATCTTATTCGTGCACATTCCATGCCCTTGTTCAAATACTACCTCTTCTGTGTCTACTCTGTCTAAATTCTCAGCCCTCCTGTCTCCATCGCCTATCCCTTTACCTCACTTTACTTCTCTTCATATCAGTAATTATAAGCTGGCATTGAATTACACACACACACACACACACACACACACACACACACACACAGAGTTATTGTTTGCTTATCTGATGTCTGTCTCTCAGACCAGCAGGAAAACTCATGAAGACAGACTGTTCATTTACCTACTCCAGTATTTGTGGTGCCTACAACTGTGCCTGGCACATAGTAGGAACTTGATTGATACTTGTTTAACTGTTTCTTATTGAGGTGTAAGAGTTCTTCAAGTGTTAAGAATATTAATCTTTTCTCATATGTCCAGTTTATCATCTGTCTTCTGTTTTTATATGTTTTAGATTACCGTATATTTTAAGTTCAAAAGACTCTTTTATTCAGAAAATTCCTGTTTCACATGAAGATCATATAAATGTTTGCTTATACTTTTATGGTTTCTATTTTTCTATTTAACTTTTCAATCTATATGGAGTTTCTTAGCTTTTGGTGTCAGGTACAGAGTTTCCCCCGTATACCGTAAGAATTTTTCATTCATTCTTTATTGCATAATGCTTCTTCTCTGTTTATCCATGCATTCAATCTAGGTCCCATTTCTGGGCTCCCACCACCATCTGTTATTAATTAAAATACCAATTTGAAAACAAGTTGCTGTCGAGTCGACTTCAACACATGGCGAACATACGTGTGTCAAGAGCAGAATTGTGATCCATAGGTGTTTTCAGTGGCTGATTTTTCAGAAGTAGGTTGCCAGACCTTTCTTCCGAGGTGCCTTGGGTGGACTTGAAACGCCAGCCTTTAGGTTAGCAGCTGACTGCTTTAACTATTTGTACCACCCAGGGACTGCTACTTTCTCATTTATTCTTCTAAATAAACTCTATAATCAAAAGAACTCACCATGACAAAAATATTCTTAAGAATTTTATTGGATTGCTTTAACTTTATGTATTTAATCTGGAATAATTGTGATCTTTTCCACATTGCGTCTGCTCATCTAATCCTCTTTCAAGATTTTCAGTAAAGTTTTGTAGTTTTTTTTTTTTTCCATAGGTTTCCATTTTTTCTAAAGACTTTATTTCTTGTTGTGTTAGATTAAAGGTATCTGCAAATTCTTTGTCACTCCTTCCATCATCACTCTTCCCCTTGCTCTAGTTCTGTGACTCACTTGACCAATAGAATGCAGTAGAGGTAATGTTTTTGAACTTCTGAATTTAGGTCCATATGTGTAGAATCACTTTACTAAAAAAAGAAATTTGGCCTTTTGATCCCAGTTCCTAAAACTCCATCCAGTAGTTGGCCTTTACTGGGATTTTCTGGTGGGCCATACCCAGTCTGACCTTTACCAGGATTGGCTGAGGAGGCCACACCCACTAGATGACCTAGAGATGGATTGGCTGGGGGACCCGTTCCACGACTGATAAAAGCCCTAGAACATAGCAACTAAGATGGGGCGTCCTGATCAGTGACAGGCAGGAGAGGAGCGTGTCATGGGGACCTGTGCTATGAACATTCCAGGATGAGTTAAACTTGTGAGGATGGAAGAAAAAGGAGCAGACTCAGAAAGTGCAGCAGAGTGTAAAGACCCAAGCCCTCTGAGAGCTGAAAGGAGACACAATAGCAGAGTTCACTAAGTGACCTCA
>NW_004444093.1:6456605-6458044 GCF_000243295.1 Trichechus manatus latirostris | reverse complement strand
CCTCCTGTAATTCTGTGAATCAGAAATGTGAGCAGGGCTCCACAGGGATGATTTGTCTCTGCTACACATGGCATCACTTAAGTCCACTCATATGCCTGCTGGGTAGGGTTGGAAGGTCCAAGATGGGCTCATTCACATACAAGAGCCTTGGTACTTGTATACACTGGGGCCCTTGGTTCTGCTCCACATAGATAGCTCTCCACAGAATCTCCATTGATTTCATCTATATATATGTGATCTCTCTCTAGCAGGATACCCTGGACTTGTTTACCTGTCAGCTGAATATTCTGCTGGTCAACGCACATCACAAGACCAGCCCAGAATCAATGGAAAGGACAAAGACTCCACCAATGTGGTAGTGAAAAAAATGTGTGAACATTCTTCAACATTCCTCCCATCGCGATATGGAGTCTCTGTCCCCTCCTTTTGAGTCTAGGGGGCTTCAATAGATAGATTTTAGCCAAAGGGATGGTATGTAATTTCTGAGGCTAGATCATAATTAGGCCATCCTAGTTAGGCCTTGGTTCTGAGGAAGCAGCCTTTGAGAGAGTGGGTGTTCCAAAAATGCGAGGCAGAAACTGCACAGCCTTTTATGATTTCGTCTTGGAAGTCACACAAAGTCACTTCTGCTCTGACCAATAAAGTGGCTCTCTCCACCTGGTTGTCTCAGAATACATTCTTTTCAGATGTTTCCTGTCAAGTTGCACCCTGTCAGAATAGACTGCCATGCTGTGAGGAGCCCAGGCTCGTGGACAGGTCATGTGGAAGTTTTTAAGTTGACAAATTCAGCTGAGCCCAGCCTTTGAGTCCTCCCAACTCAGGCTCCACATATGTGTGGGAAGAAAGCTCCAGATGATTTAAGCCACAGCCATTTGAGTCATCTCAGCCATCTGAGTCTTCTTACTGAGGCTCCACAAGTCATGGGCAGAGACAGGCCCTGTCCAAATCCCTGACCCACATAATGTATGAGTATCATTCAATGGTTGATATACACCAGTGAGTTTGGGGTGGAGTGTTATGCAGCACAGATAACCAGAACAGGATTTAGTACCTGGATGTGGGTGCAGCCATAACAAAAACCTAAAACGTGGCACTGAGTTGGGGACTGAGCAGCAGGCAGAAGCATGATGGGCCGTGAGGAGCATACCAGTCAGGAATTGAAGGAAAAGCAAGATATATGGAAGCCCTAAGCCCAGGTATCTGTAAATATGACTGTCTTAGGCTGAGTTCTCTAGAGAAGTAAAACCGGTGGAGCATCTATATATATAGGGAGAGATTTATATCAAGGAAATGGCTGACGCAGTTGTAGAGGCTGAAAAGTCAGAAGTTTGTGGCTCAGGCTGGAGGCTTCTTTTGACTCAAGTAAGTGTAGGGGCTGGCGAACCCAAGAACTGCAGGTAAGCTACTAGCTCCAATTCCAACAGCCAAAATCACATGAA
>NW_004444093.1:6432326-6435177 GCF_000243295.1 Trichechus manatus latirostris | reverse complement strand
ATGACTCTTAGAGTTTTTTCATTCTTTTTAATTCTTTTATCTGATTTTTCCTCAAATAAGTTGGCATTAAGAGCTTTATCTTCAGTGTCACTAATTCTAACTTCTGCTGCCTCAATTCTTCTCCTATGACTTTCTATTGAGTTGTCTAATTCTGAAATTTTATTGTTAATCTTCTGGATTTCTGATTGCTGTCTCGCTATGGATTCTTGCAGCCTATTAAATTTGGCATTACATTCTTGAACAATTTTTTTAAGTTCTGCTACTACTGTGTCTGTATGTTCCCTGGATGTTTCTGCATTCTGTAGAATTTACCTTTCTTATTTCTAGAAGAGTTCTGTATATTAATCTTTTGTATTCTGCCTCTGGTAATTCCAAGAAGTTCTCTTCCTCCAGAGAATTTATTGAGTCTTTATTTTTGGAGCTTGCTGAAGCCATCATGGACTGCCTGTTTATGTGACTTGATATTGACTGTTGTCTCTGAGCCATCAATAATTTATTATAATTTTATTTTGTGTTTGCTTAGTGAGACCTAGCTTTTTTTTTTTTTTTGATATGCCCAAATAGGCTGCTCGTGTGCACTAGTTTGATTTTTGACACCTTTGGATCTCTAACATCCTGTCACCAAGTAGTTAGCTCTGTAACTAAGTATGTGCACACAGGAGACCGTTAAATTTTCCTGTATGGGTTCAGCTCGGGTGTTCAGGCAGTCGGTCACTGAAGGTGTGACGCAGGCTGTCACCCCCAGTCCTAGAGAGGCATGGGTGATTGGTGCAGGCACTGGACTCTTACTGTGGTAGGGGATCACACACTGAGCCAGGCAGGGGGCTGATGGCTGCCCCTGGGAGTCAGAAAGGAAAGCGTGTCCCTATTCTCTAGGGTGAGTAGGTAGGTGAGTTTTGCAGCCAGACTAAGAGCA
This sequence comes from Trichechus manatus latirostris, assembly GCF_000243295.1. Classification (NCBI taxonomy): domain Eukaryota; kingdom Metazoa; phylum Chordata; class Mammalia; order Sirenia; family Trichechidae; genus Trichechus; species Trichechus manatus. Next base: position 6,434,261 of record NW_004444093.1, on the reverse strand, counting down.
CCCCACTCTGTTTGTTGTAAAGACTCGAGGGCACCACTTTTTCTTGAACTCCTGTAGCAGGTGACTAGACAATTTAGGAGCTACCACCAGTCCTCAAGGCCCTGCTGCAGATCAATAAGAGTGCCTACTACTGTGATAGTGAGGGCTAACGCTGTTGAGATGGGTCCCCACAAGTCTACACAGGGGTGTAAGGCACTCAGAGTCTGTGGATCCTCTGATACCTGTGGCTAGCAAAGGAGCTGTGCCGACCCTGTGTTCCTAGGGGAGCCAGCAGCTTATTTGTTCCCTCTTCAAGGCCAGCCGAATGGGTCAGGGCACCTTTTGGGATCTACTTCCAGCCCAGCAGACTCCCGGTGCAGAGCACAGAAGGAGGAGGTAAAAGGGAGAGAGGTTTTTCCCAAATGGGCTTTTTTTTTTTTAATCCCTACAAAAGGGTACACGCATGTACTTATCCTAGCCGCTTGGGAGCTGCTCTTCACTAGTTCGGAGTGTCCAAGCAGAATCTCTGCTGCCGGGTCTCCCTCGATGCAGGAACTGCTTCCCAAGCACGCGCACAGCACAGCTGTTTGCCTGCTTCACCACAGACTGAAGTGGCTGTGGCTCTGCAGTTTCGCCGCTGTGGCTCTAGCCCTCCTCACCTCTTCCAAACAGTCTTCCTCACCTGTATCCCTCAGAAGAAATTCTTAACCTTGCATTGTTCAGGGCTGCCAGATATTCACATAGAATAAAATCACTTGTTTTTCCAGGTCTTTGTTGTCAGTGGGATATAGGAAACGTCTAACTACTCCACCATGTTGACCACACCTCTCTGTTTCTTTTTCTTGCCTTGCTGCTCTAGTTAGGGCTTCCATCACAACACAATGTTAAATAGGAGTAGTGATAAAGGGAATCCTTGTCTTGTTTCCATTCTCAAGAGCAACGTTTTCAGGCTCTCTGCCTTGAGAATGATGTTGGCTCTTCATTTTATATAGATACCCTTTAAGATGTTGAGGAATTTCTCTTCTATTCCTATCTTATTGAGAGTTTTTATCAGAAATGGGTGTTGGACTTACTGACTGCCTTTTCTGCATCTATTTAGATGATCACGTGATTCTTTCTTTTGTATGTTTTATGTTGTGGATTATGTTGATTCATTTTCTAATGTTGAACCATCTTTGCGTACCTGGTTTGAATTCCACTTTGTTGTGTGTATTATATTTTTAATATGTTGCTGAATTCTATTGGCTTGAATTTTATTGAGAATTTCTGCATCTATATTCATGAGAGATATCGGTCTGCAATTTTCTCTTTGCCTAGTTTTGGTATCAGGGTTATGCTGGTTTCAAGAATGAATTCGTAAGTATTGTTTCGTTTTCCATGTTCTGAAATAGTTGGAGTAGTACTTGTGTGAGCTCTTCTCTGAATGTTTGGTAGAATCCTCCAGTGAAGCCATTTGCGCCAGGACTTTTTTTGTTGGGAGTTTTTTTAATGACTTTTTCAATCTCTTTTCTTGTTATGTGTCTGTTCAGATTGTCTAGTTTATGTTAGTTTAGGTAGGTACTGTGTTTCTAGAAATGTGTCCATTTCCCCTAGGTTTTCAAATTTGTTGTAGTAAAGTTTTTCGTCCTTTTTATTTCAGTTGGATCCCTTGGAATCTCCCCATTTCATTTCTTATTTGGGTTATTTTCTTCCTCTCCTATTTTTCTTTCATCAGTTTGGCCATTGGTTTCTCAATTTTGTTGAGCCTTTCAGAGAACCAACTGTTGGTTTTGTCGATTCGATGTATTGCTTTTCTTTTCTCTATTTCATTTAGATTTGCTCTGATTTTTATTATTATCTTTCTTCTCAGGTTGTGGGCTTCTTTTCCTGATCTCCTTCTATTTATTGAGTTGTAGTCTAACATTTTGATATTGTCCCTTCCTTCTTTTTTTTTTTTTATTGTACTTCAGGTGAAGG
>NW_004444093.1:6373440-6431729 GCF_000243295.1 Trichechus manatus latirostris | reverse complement strand
GCCAGTAAATCTGGTCTTTTTTTTGTGAGTTAGAATTACCTTCCTTCTTTTTTGATGTGTGCATCTATTGCTATAAATTGACCTCTGAGCACTCCCTTTGCTGTGTCACAAAGGTTTTGGTATGCAGTGTTTTCATGCTCATTTAAATCTAGAAATTTTTTTATTACAACATTGATTTCTTCTATTACCAATGTTTTTTTTAAGCAGGGTGGTGTTCATTTTCTATGTATTCAATTTTTTTCCATCCTCTTCCTGTTATTAATTTGTACTTTCATGTAGTTGTGATCCAAGAAGATGCTTAGTATTATCTCAATGTTTTGGCTTTTGTTGAGGGTTGCTTTGTGACTTAAGAGTTGGTCTATTCTGAAGAGTGTTCCATATGTTTTTGAAAATAATGTATACTTCACTGCTGTTGGGTGGAGTGTTCTATATATGTCTATGAGGTCAAGATGGTTGACTGTGGCCTTTAGATCTTCTTTATCCTTGCTGACTTCCTTTCAAGAAGTTCCGTCCTTTACTGAGAGTGACGTGTTGAAGTCTTCTACTTTTATTGTGGAACTATCAATTTCTCTTTTCAATACTGTTTGAGTTTGTTTTATAAATTTTGGAGCCCTGTCGTTGGGTGCATAGGTATTTAGTATAGCTTCGTCATCATGGTGGATTGTCCCTTGAATCATTATATAGTGTCCTTCCTTTTCTTTTATGGTGGCTGTTGCTTTAAAGTCTATTTGATCTGAGATTAATATTGCCACTCTTGCTCTTTTTTGGTTGCTGTTTGCTTGATATATTTTTTTCATCCTTTGATTTTTAATATATTTATGTCTTTCTGTCTAAGGTGTGTCTCTTGTAGACACAATATTGATGGGTTATGTTTTTTATCTATTCTGTCACTCTCTGTCTCTTTATGGCTGCATTTAAGCCATTTACATTCAGTGTGATTATTGATAGCTGTGAGTATATTGCTGTCATTTTGGAGTGTTTTTTGTGGTGCTGACGTTTTCTTTGTTCCTCTTCCTCTCCTGGGCTGAGTTCCTTTTGTTTGTGATATTTTTTTTTTTTTTGTTTCTTCTGTTAGTGTAGATTTTGTGTTTCCTGAGAGTTTATGTTTTTCTTCTTTATTTTGATGGGTAGGTTTGTTAAGTTTTTTTGTGGTTACCTTGAAATTTGCCCTTATCTTCCTAAGTTTGAATTAGTCTTTTATTACTTGCCTTGACCTTGACTTCCTCCCCATTTGAAAGTTCTATACCTACACCGTGTAGTCTCCATTTCATTGTTCTGAGGTTGTCGTCATACACAGTTTGACCAGTCTAGTTCCCTGTTTTGAATCTTTTAGCTTTGCGTTATCCTTGAGAGTTCATTACCTAGGTAGGTGTTTGGCTTATACTTACCTGTATCCTAGATTCAGCTTGTAGTCTGATGTTGGTTTTCTAACCAAAGAACTTCCTTTAATAATCATTGTGAATTTGGTTTGATTTTTACAAATTTCCTTAGTTTCTGTTTATCTGGAAATGTACTAATCTTGCCTTCATATTTGAGAGAGAGTTTTGCAGGATATATTATTTTTGGTTGTCAGTGTTTTGTTTTGTTTTTTCTTTCAAGGTTTTATATGTATCATCCCATTGCCTTCTTGTCTGCTTGGTTTCTGCCAAGTAATTAGAGCTTAGTCTTATTGTTTCCCCTTTTTATGTGATGTTTTGTTTTTCTCGAGCTGCTCTCAAGATTTTTTATTTGTCTTTGGTTTTCGCAAGTGTGACTATGATAGGTCTTGTCGACTGTCTTTTGGGGTCTATCACATATGGGGTTTCTTGAGCTTTGTAGATGGTCAGCTTTTCATCTTTCATGATATTAGAGAAGTTTCCTGTCAGCAAATCTTCAGTGATCTTCTCTGTGCTTTCTATTTTCTCTCCCTGTTCTGGAACTCCAATCACGCACCAATTTTGCTTTTGATTGTACCCCACATAGTTCTTAGGTCTTCTTCATTCTTTTCTCAGATTTCTCCTCCAAGTGGCATCCATAAATTAGCTTCAATTTCGCTGATTCTCTCTCCTATTATTTCAATTTTGCTCCGAAAACATTCTATTGTGTTGTCCATTTCTGAAATTTTGTTGTTTATCTCTTGGATTTCTCATTACTGTTTTTCTATGATTTTCTAATTGTTTATTTAGTTTGACATTTTTTTCTTGTATTATTTTCCTGAATTCTTCTATTGCTTTCTTGTGTTTTCCTTGATTTTGGCTGTTTTAGTTATTTTTGTCTGTGTCTTCCATGATTTTGTCTGTATTTTCCTTGATCTTTTTCCTAATCTCTTGTTGAGCCATGAATAGTGGACTTTTGAATTCCCTATCAGGTAGTTCCAGTGCCTTTTCTTCTGCTAGAAGGAACTGTTGCTTTCTTCTGGTTGCTTTTGATATTGTGTTGATATTGTCTACGGTTCCTGAGACATTCAGGTATTGTGTTCCTTACTTATTGAATGTAGGCTTGCTTGTTTCATCCTACTTTTTTCTTTTGTTTGATTTTGTCTGGGTGTGTGGGTTTGGTGTGCTTTCTTGCTTGCTCCTCTGTGGGCATGATAGTTCTCAAGACCTTGTCCAGGTGTATAGGGCAGGTTGCTCAGTGAATGAGAGAGGCTGGTTTTGTACTTAAGTTGCAGCCAGCAAATGTGGTCATACCTAGCCTGGAGTTGTCCATTCTATACACTTATCTCCTACTGGGAATTCTTAGAAGTGCCTTCTCCATGTGAGGTTGTTGGTATTATTCCAGGATGGCCACACTGAGTCATGCTGTTTGGCCGGGAATCTCCACTCCATAACTTTATTCCTTCCCCATTTTCTATCAGTTTCTTCTTCTCTCAGTGACTTCCAATCCAATACTTTATCCCTTCATTTAAGGTTCAGGGTTCCAGGATTGACTCCTGTATGTTTTACTTGCTTTTTTGGGTTTTTGTTGCAGCAAGATAGCTTAGTGTGTCCGACTAGTATGCCATCTTGGCTCAGTTTCTGCCTTAAACCAGTCAAACCCAGTTTACTAGCCTCAAAAATGTTCTAAAGTAACATAAGCCTCATTTAGACCTAACTGAGTATTAAAATATCTGCCCAGAGTAGGACTTATCTGCCATTTTCTGTACATGCTAAAGAAAAAATGCAATTTATCTTATGGTACCTGAGTGCACTGATAACCTATATAGTCCATGATGTTTGTGTGTACTTCCTTGTGAGGGACAGTATAAAAGTTTTTTGACTCCCTTTGTTCAGGGAGCTTGATTTGACAAATACACCTCCTTGCTCCTTGCCTGACTGATTGCAATAAACGCTCTTTCTCCCTCCTCATGTCAGTGTGTCTGTATGGATAAGAAGTCACATTGAGCAGGATGTACCTCGGGTAGCAAATTCTGGGAAACCAAGATGGGACCAGCACTGCCTGGCTCCTGAGATCACCTCCAGCTGATGGGTACTGACCACTTCTCCCAAATGTACACCAGTAATAACCTTACTCCGGAGGAGATTCTTCTTTTGTCCTTGAAGTAGGAGCCGACCTTGGATGACTTGGTGGCTGACTACATGAGAAGGAGAGAGAATGGTGTAAGGTACCCGGGAAGAGGGAAAAGACTCCCTTGGTGAGTACAGAAATAAATCGTATGGTTCAGAGAGTGGATAGACTGTAGATCTGGTAGTGCTTACACAGTGAAGTTTGAGTCAAATATTTCATTTGAAATAGGCATTCTTTAGTTTCAAATTTTGGTACCATGGGAAATAATGCAAGCATTCCTGAATGTATTTTAAAGAGTGTATTTTAAAGAATTGATCTTATTTTGGATATGACCCAATGAAAAAGTCTAAACAAATTATTTTTTGCAACACACCTGGCCCCAATATGTTCTAGAGGGTGGTAAATACTGGGCTGTGAATAGATCCTTAAATTATAACACTATACTTACGGTTAGATTTGATTTGTACCAAAGAAAGAAAGTGAGATGAGAATCTGTATGCTGAAGCTTTTATGTTGATGTGGCAAAATAAAAGTTTGCAGAAACAATGTAAAATCATGTTCAAACAGAGGTTACAACCCCTGTTTTGTCCTCCGGAAGACACCCAGTTTTAACTGGAGGTCATTTACCTCCCCTTATCCCGTAAACCCTTCAATAGACCCTGAGGCCTCTGGTGCTGAGAAGCTTTCCCCGGAGCACACTCCCGGTGGTACCCAATTTGGTCAGGGGGCCCCGGAACCCTCTACAAGGCTATATCAATTAAGGCAACTCCTTGCTCCAGGTGGAGGCAAGGATGGGGCTGCAGGAGCTCACACCATGGTCTGAGTACATAACCCATTCATGACATATGACTTATTCAATTGGAAAAACAATCTACCAGCATACCGAGAGGATCCTAAGCAAGTGCATCCTCTGTTTGCCTCTGTTTTTAAAATGCTTTACCCAAACTGGACAGACTGTCAAGCCTTATGTGACATTTTACTGACTCCAGAGGAGAGGAAAATGGCTCTTGAAAAGGCCAGGAAAGAAGCAGACAGGCTTCACCTGCAAAATGCCGATGACCACCCCCTCTGTATATTTAGCCATACTGACCACTAAACAAGGTTGGGACACAAACACCCAGGTCGGCCTCGACAGATTAAGTCAGTATCATGACTGCTTGCTTACTGGGCTCAAAAAAGGGGCACGGAAAGAAAAGAACTTAAACAAATTGCATGAAGTCAAACAAAAAACAGGGGAAACCCCTCCACCTTCCTTGAATCAATTTTCACAGTTTTCAGACATTTTACTGTTCTAGAACCTGAGGTGCCTGAAAACACTCATATGGTGAATATGATGTTCATAGGGTTAAGTGCCCCCAACATAAGAATGAAATCACAGAAAGTTGAAGGCAGTGTGGGAATGGGAATATCACAGTTGGTAGAAATAGCCTTCAAAGTCTATTCTTACAGAAAAGAAGAAGTGCAGGAGAGAAAGGAGAACCAGTGTTCCAGGAAACAAGTAGCTATGCTTGCAGCAGCCTTCCAGCCAAAAGGAAGTTTCCACTCCTGACTGCTGGGGAAGTTTTCCCAGGGCCTAAGCTGGGAAAAAACCAATGCATGTTGTGTAAAGAAGACAGGCATTGGAAGAGAGAATGCCCTAAGAGACAGAGGGACCTGAAGGAACCAGAAAAAGTTTTGATACAATAAGGAGAAGAGTTGGACTGAGGACTGGGGGCCAATATTATTCCAGTTCCTCCAATGAGCCCCTGGTTACAATGCAGGTCCGGGGAGAAATGATTGACTTTTTTGGACACAACAATCTGAAGGGACGCTTATCAAATAAATCATTACTGGTGGTGGAAATTATGGGAAGAAAGGTTACTAGGAATATTATTCAACCCATGGAATGTTCAGTTGATGACTTTACATTGCCTCGTAACACTCTTTTAAAGACTTAAGACAGCGCTCTAAAATGGAGTTCTCTTTCAATATGTCGATGACTTGCTCATAGCAAGCAATACTACAGAAGAATCAGATTTAAACACTATCACCACTCTTAACTATCTGATCGAGGCTGCGTACAAAGTATTCAGACCTAAGGCCCACATTTCCCAAGCCAAAATTACCTTCCTGGATTTCCAGCTCGCTCGGGAAAAAGACAATTGCTCCCACAGAGAAAAGAAGCTATTTGTGCAATGTCACCTTCCTGGTCCTGGAGGCAACTCTGAGGATTCCTAGGAATGGCAGGTTTTTCTAGAATCTGGATTTCCAACTTTGGACTGATATAGCCAAACATTTACATAAAGCAACTGAAGGAAAAGATCCAGATGCTTTTATTTGGACTGATGAACAACAAAATCTTTCGAGACGGTTAAAGAACACCTCGTATCACACTCCAGCCCTTGGTCTCCCCAATCTAGCAAAATGTTTTGAATTGTTTGTGCATGAGTATCAAGGAATAGCCACAGGCATCCTAAACAAAAACTGGGCGACTGGCGATTGCATGCGGCCTGGAGACCACAATCCAGTGGAAAGTTTGAAAAAAACGAACCAGACACTTAAAAGACTCATAGCAAAGGTGTGTCAAGAAGCAAAATTAACATGGATACAGGCTCTCCCTATATCCTTGCTTAGGGTTAGGGTGGCTCACAGAAGCAGTCTTAAATTAAGCCCTTTTGAGTTAGGCCATGGAAAGCCTCTCCTGAAAAATCATGTGCTGACGAATGGTGACCAATGAATTGTATTAGGTGAAAAAACTACAAGAATATTTGCATTCTTTGTCTACTGTACTTTATTCTCTCCACAGATACACCTTTGCCAGACAAGAACGCTCTGCTGAGGTGACAGTCCACCCATTTTAATCTGGAGATTGATTGCTGCTGCATGCCTGGAAAGATGAGCCTCTCCAGTCCAAGTGGAAAGGACACTTCAAAATGCTTCTCATCACCCATACTGCGGCCAGACTGAAAGGAGTCAAGCCTTGGATTCACCACACCCTGCTGAAGACTGCACCCGCTCCAGACCTCGATTCACCAACGACATCCTCAAAGGACAACTGGAACTGTGAAGACTTACAGGACCTAGAAAATACTATGAAGTCTTTTTCCTTTTTATCCTTGTTCCTACCCCTATAAAGTCTTGTTAATGTTCGTTTACATAAATGTCATGTGTCTTTGCTTTGTCAATTAAGTGTGCAGATAGTATTGACTTCTAAGACTGGTGACATGGTTGGAAGGGCTGACATCTAAATTTGGAAAATGTGTTTTGAGTTCAAGTGATGGGAGCCCAGGGTAAAGTGGGCTCAGGGAAGGGTAGTCTAGAAGACTCATTCTTGCCTGTTGGATCTGCAGCTTCTCACCCACCTCTCTGGCCATGGTGTTGTTCTTGTTGTTGTTGGATGCCATCAAGTTAGTTTCAACTCATAGCGACCCTATGCACAAAAAAATGAAATACTGCTGAGTCCTGAATCATCCTCACGATCACTGTAATGCTTGAGTCCGTTGTTGCAGCCGCTGTGTCAATCCATCTCCCTGAGTGTCTTCCTCTTTTTCACTGACCCTCTACTTTACTAAGCATGATGTCCTTCTCCAGAAACTGGTCCCTCCTGATAACATGTCCAAAGTATGTGACATGAAGTCTGGTCATCCTTGCTTCTAAGGGGCATTCTGGCTGTACTTCTAAGACAGATTTGTTCATTCTTCTGGCAGTCTATGGTATATTCGATATTCTTGGCCAACACCAAAATTCAAAGGCATCAATTCTTCCTTGGCCTTCCTTATTCATTATCCAGCTTTTGAATTCATATGAGGCAACTGAAAACAGCAAGGCCTGGGTCAGGCGCACCTTTGTCCTTAAAGTGACATGTTTTCCTTTGAACAGTTTTCAGAGGTCTTTTGCAGCAGATTGCCCAATGCGATGCGTCGTTTGATTTCCTGACTGCTGCTTCCATAGGCATTGATTGTGGAGCCAAGTAAAATGAAATCCTTGACAATGTCAAGCTTTTCTCCTTTTATCATAATGCTGCTTACTGGTCCAGTTGTGAGGATTTTTGTTTTCTTTATGTGGAGGTGTAATCCATACTGCAGCCTGTTGTCTTTTGATCTTGTGGTGTGATTGACTGCTTTTGTGTGGCCTTTCTAGCCATCGTCTTGTAACTCCCACCCAAGTGATTGGGCAGGATTGTGTGACAGGGTAGTTGTGGCCCACCAAAGTACTGATCAGTTTTGCCATCCTGCTGGATTTGAAATAAGCCAGCCCAGAGGCAGGAAAGAGAGGACTCCATCACCACCAGTGAAGAACAACCAGGAGCCAGCTTGTCCTTTGGACCAGGGATCCCTGAGTTAAGAAGCTCCTGGGCAAAGAACACAGAGAAGGAGCTGTAATCCTGAAGGCATTAGAGAAGCGGTGGCAGGAGGGATCCACAGAGAGACTGTGAAGTGGGTTTCCTGTCCCATAGAGCGGGAAAGCTGAGCGTGTTTGAACAGAGGCCTAAGACCAGGGAGAGGCATGCCTGCTAGCACAGCTCAGAAGGGGCTGTCCTGATGGAAGAAGTGTATCCTGAGCATTCCTCAACCTGAACTGTAACCTGTTACTTCCCTAACAAACCCCATAACTCTAAGTGTAGTCTGTGAGTTCTGTGTGGCCACTGCAATGAATTATCAAACCCAGTGAAGCGGTAGAGATTGCCATGGGAGGGAAGGTTGGTGTCAGAGTTGGTAAAGATGGTAGAGAGAGAAGGCATGTCTGGCCTCCATCTCATAGGAATCAGCCTTGGGCTGTTGATCTTGATTCTCCTTCCCCCTTGTGAAGTTAGAGAAGGTCAGATACACTGTCTCTACGCTTTTTTTACAGATATTCATCAGTAAGTGCTTCAAGTCATCTTCACTTTCAGCAAGGAAGGTTGTCTCATCTGCATATCACAGGTTGTTAATGAGTCTTCCTCCAAACCTGATGCTGTGTTCATCTTCATTTAGTCCAGCTTTTCTGATTATTTGCTCAGCATACAGTGAACAAGTACGGTGAAATGATTCAAGCCTGACCCATCCTTTCTTGACCTTAAACCACACAGTATCCCTTTTTTCTGTTCCAACTACTGCCTCCTGATCTATGCACACAATTAAGTGTTCTGGAATTTCCATTATTTCAATTTTATCCGTAATTTGTTATGCTCCACACAGCTGAATCCTCTTGCATACTCAATAAATCAAGGTAAACATCTTTCTGGTATTTTCTGCTTTTAGCCAAGATCCATCTGACATCAGCCATGGTATCGCTCATTCCACATCCTCTCCTGAAACCAGCTTGAACTTCTGCCAGTTCCCTGTCAATGTACTACTGCAACCACTTTGGAATGATGTGGAGGAAAATTTTGCTTGTGTGTGATATTAATGATATTGTTCGTTAATTTCCGCATTCAATGGGACCACCTTTCTTTGGAATGGGCACAAATATGGATCTCTTCCAGTTCATTGGCCAGAGAGCTGTCTTCCAAATTTCTTGGCATAGATGAGTGAGCACTTCCAGTGTTGCATCCCTTTGTCGAAATATCTCAACTGGTATTCCTGTAAGCCTACTGGGAGGTGACCTGCTGTTTAACTTAAATCCCACCCTCTTCTGTGCTCCAGATGAAGTGTTTCTGGTGCTTCCGGGGGAAAAAGGCACTTTTTCTGGCTACTACTTGCCTTCTGGCGGAAACAAGGTATGGCAGAGAGTGACTGCATCATATCTGAAATGCACTCCAAACTGAAATAATCACTTTGAACATTAGGTGCTACATAGAACCAATGAAAATAGATTACCTAAAAAATATGCCATAGCCATGTGTAAAGCAATATCCTTGTCGAGAACTCAACTAGAAGGGATACAACCTGTTATAAAAGAATTAGAAAAACAAGGGATAATTAAAAAGCCCACTCACCATGTAATATACCCATACTTCCAGTAAAAAAGGAAGGTAAATTTAGTGAAGATGGTCGTCCAACTTATAGATTTGTACACTATCTTATAGAAGTTAATAAATTAGTTCTTCCATTCACCCCTGTAGCTCCTAACCCTGAAGCTAGTCTGACCTCTGACTTTGTCATTTGCAGTTTTTCTGTGTATTTGATCTACAGTTGGCTTTTTCTTCTTCCTTTGTTCTAGCAAACAATTCTAAATTCATGGTCGTGTTGGTTTAAGAAGTCCACTATTTGTGGTAAAGCATTCCTCAAGGTTTGTAGACGCTCTTATTATTTTCTCTCATCATTTACAGGAAAAGCTAGAGAAATTTGTCCCACTAGAGGGTTCTATAATTATCCAAAATGTAAATGATTAGCTGGTAGCCTCAGACACTAAAGAGCAATGTAAAACGATACTTTGCCTTAGTACAATCCTTCACTTCACAGGGGCATAAGGCCTTACTAGACAAACCGCAATATTGCCAAACTGAGGTAAAATATTTAGGGCTTCTGTTGTCAGCTAAAGACTGTAAAATGTTATGATCTAGGAGTCAGCCCATTTGGAAAGGCCTGTTCCTGTTCATAAAGTAGATTTGACACTATTTACCGATGGGTCACGTACTCGGGATAAAAGTGGCTCACTTAAGCCTTCTATGCTGTGGTCACATGAAATTTTGGAAGCTTATGTTTTGTCTGCCAATTAAGTTTGCAGATGAATTAATAACAGTCGAGGAGCTGCAATTCTTGATTCTTGACTTAAGAGAACATATATAGTAATAGCAATTGTGTGTTTGGTGTCTGTCATGCAACTGAGCATATTTGAAAAAAAAATAGGGAATTTTTTACTTCAATGGAACTAGAATATCTCGGGGAAAATGGATAGCTGGTTTCCTAGAGGCTTCACAACCTTCTGTCAGCTATCAGTGTTTCATTGTAGAGCTAATACAGGTCAGAAACTGACAACATTTCTAAACGCGGTGATTTCGCTGCCAGAGCTGTAAGGGATGTTCAACCATGGCAGACCTCAAACTTAGGAGCTCCACTTTTAATACCACAGGAATCGTTTGTTCATGTCCAAAAGCATGCTTTACAAAAAGAAGTGAACAACTGGCTTCAAAGGGGGCTAAAAGAAGTTATACTAGACTATGGTAGTTACCTCGGAGTTCTGGTGGCACAGTGGTTAAGTCATACAGCTGTTAAACAAAAAAAGGCTGGCAGTTCAAATGCACCAGCTGCTCCTTGGAAACTCTATGTGGCAGTCCTACTCTGTCCTCTAGGGTCGCTATAGTTGGGAATTGATGCCTTAGCAATGGGTTTTGTTTTGTTTTCATGGGAGCTACCGAACAAAACCAGTTCTGTACCTCAATCTCTATTTGCTTGGTTAATGTCCTTGTGTCATCAACAGAATCATCTGAGTAAAAGACGTCATTGAGGAACTAGACTCTTACTATGCCAACCAGAAAGATGAAAACGTATTAAAAAGATGCACTATTTGTCGAAGTTTTTCCAGATGAATTTACAAGGACCTGGTGGCAGCTGGATTTCATAGAATTAAGGTAGATGGAAGGTAAGAGATTCTGTCTAGTTACTGTGTGGAGGAGGTCCAGATGGCCTGAAGCTTTTCCCTCTTTAGAGGCTGATGTTCAATCTTTAATAAACTATCTCTTAATACACATAATTCTTACTGCTGGGATACCACATCATCTTGAATAGATAAAGTCATTTCATTTCTATTCTTCTCCAGATTATGCAAATGTTTTCACACTTCTATAAGCTATTATCCACACTATCTCCCTCAGTCCTCCAGATGAATACAGCAGAGAAATCAGATTTAAAAAACAAAAACAAAAAACTCATTGGCTAAGAGTCACCAATCTACTGGGGTAAGATGGCTTAGAGCTTTCCCACTAGCCTTGTCAAAGATTAGAATGACCCCTGCAAGCAAGCACAGCATCTTTCCTTTTGAACTTAGGTTTGGCAGGCCTATGAATTTGGGCTGAGACTATGCCCTACACCTGATTTTACTGAGTCCTCTCATGATCATGTTCAATACTTAAAAGGGCTTCTCTCTTCCCTAGGAACCTTGAGAATTCAAGACATAAGGACCTGGAAGGACCTGCCAGAGGAAATCAGCCATCCCTTTCAACCAGGAGATTTCACCTACAAAAAGATGTTCCAGAGGAAAGACGAGTTGCCACCAAGTTGGGATGGACCCTTTCAAGTGCAGCTCATCACCCATAAGGCTACCAAAGTGAAAGAAAAACCCAGCAGTCAGAGACTCTGTGACAGGAGGGGATGCCCTTGGCCTGTTTCCCTCCAGACCTGTAGCAGGCAGGGTGCCCCTGCTGTCTACAATTCCTTCTCCTTTTCTTCATTTTTCTCCCAGAACTCTTGTCTGTCTTCAAATTATGTTTAAATAAACCTTTGTTATTGTTCCTTTATGTTACTCTCATGTGTCTTTGCTCTGTAAATCAAGCCTGCAGATAAGAATTGTCTTGTGCGTGTGGCAAGATGTGAAGTCAGAGGTATTGGGACTGCTGTAACAGTATGACAAACTGGGTGGCTTACAGGAACAGAAAATATATACACATATAATATAAAATATATAAATACACACACACACACACACACACACACATATATACCTAAAACAGCAGTTAAAAACCAAAAGATCCAATCAGAAAATAAGCAAAAGTTATGAAGAAACTTTTTACTGAAATGAGTATATGGATGGGAGATAAGCTCATAAAAAAATGTTTGACATTATGAGCCATCAGGGAAATCCAAATTAAGGCCCTGATAACTTATTCCTACAGACTTATTAAAACAATTAAAACACAAAAATGAAAATAGCAAATAGTGACAAGGATGCAGACAAATTGATCTCTCATTCATAGCTGGTGGAATGTAAAATGTAAAAGAGTATGATAATTTCTTAAAAACCTAAACATGCACTCACAACACAAAACAGCAATGGTACTCCTACATGTTTACCCCTTAGAAATGAAATTCACATCCACAGAAAAATGTAAGTAAGTTCTTTGAAAAGATCAATATAACTGATAAACCTCTCAAGAAAAAGAATTAAAGGGCATACAAACTGGTAAGAAGAAGTAAAACTGCCCTTATTTGCAGATGATATGATGTCATGCATAGAGAACCTAAAGGACTCCACAAGAAAACTATTGGAACTAATAGAAAGACTCATTAGAGTAACAGGATACAAGATAAACATACAAAAATCAGTTGGATTCCTATACACCAATAAAGAGAACTACAAAAAAGGAAATCAGGAAAGCAGTATCATTTACAATCGCCCCCCCAAAAGAAAAAAATTCTTAGTAATGAATCTAACCAGGGATGTAAAAGACCTACACAAAGAAAAGTAAAAAAAAAATACACTACTGCAAGAAACCAAGAGATTTACATAAATGGAAAAACAGTCCATGTTTGTGGATAGGTAGATACAACGTTGTGAAAATGTCAATGCTACCCAAAGCAGTCTACGAATAAAATGCACTCCCGATCCAAATACCAATAGCATTCTTTAACAAAAAGGAAAAACCAATCATTAACTTTATATGGAAATGAAAGAGGCCTCGGATAAGTAAAGCACTATTGAAGAAGAAGAACAAAGTAGGAGGACTAGCAATACCGCTACCGTAGTCAAAACAGTCTAACGATGGTACAAGGACAGACACACTGACCAATGGAACATTATTGAGAATCCAGACATAAATCCATCCACCTACGGTCACCCGATCTTTGACAAAGGCCCAAACTCCATTAAATGGGGAAAAGGTAGTCTTTTTAACAGATGGTGCTGGCAAAACTGGATGTCCATCTGTAAAAAATGAAACAGGACCCATACCTCACAGCATACACAAAAACCAATTCAAAATGGATCAAAGACCTAAATATGACACCAAAAACTATAAAGTTCATAGAAGAAAAATAGGGTCAATGCTAGAGGCCCTAATACATGGCATAAATAGGAAACAAATCATAACTAACAATACACAAATACCAGAAGATAAAGCTAGATAACTGGGATCTTCTAAAAATTAAACACTTATGCTCATCAAAAGACTTCACCAAAGGAGTAAAAAGAGAACCTACCAACTGGGAAAATTACTTTGGCTATGACATACACGAAAAGGTCTAATCTCTAAAATCTACAGGAAAATCCAATACCTCTAAAACAAAAAGACAATCCAACTAAAAAATGGGCAAAGGATATGAACAGACACTTCCCCATAGAAGACATCCAGGTGGCTAACAGACACATGAGGAAATGTTGGTGATCACTAGCCATTAGAGAAATACAAATCAAAACCACAATGAGATACTATCTCACCCCAACTTTATTGGCATAAATCAAAAAAAAAAAAAAACAGAAAATAACAAACGCTGGAGAGGTTGCAGGGAGATTGGAACTCTTATGCACTGCTGATGGGAATGTAAAATGTTGCAAACCTTTTGGAAAATGGTATGGTACTTCCTTAAAAAGCTAGAAATAGAAATACTACCATACAATCCAGCAATTCCATTCCTAGGAGTATATCCTAGAGAAATAAGAGCCGTCACATGAATAGCATACGCAACACCCATGTTCACTGCAGCGTTATTCATGATAGCAAAGAGATTGAAACAACCTATGTGGCCATCAACAGATGAATGGATAAGCAAACTTGGGTACGCACACACAATGGAATAGTACTCAGCAGAAAAGAACAATGATGAATCTGCAAATAATCTCACAACATGGATGAATCAGGAGGGCAGTAAGCTGACTGAAATAAGTCAATGACAAAAGGGCAAATACTGTACGAGATTAGTATTATAAGAACTCAAGAAAAAGTTTAAACACAGAAAAAAGCATTCTTTGGTGGTTTTTAGCATGGGGAGGGGTAAGCAGGAAAAAATGCCTGCTAGACAATAGGTAAGTGGTAACTTTGCTAAAGGGTAAGACAGTGCACAATACTGGGGAAGCCAGCACAACTTGACTAAGTCAAAATCATAGAAGCTTCATAGACGCATCCAAACTCCCTGAGGGAGTAAATTACTGGGCTGAGGGCTGGGGACCATGGTCTTGAGGGACACCCAACTCAATTGGCATAACATATTTTATAAAGAAAAGTTTCTACATTCTACTTTGATGAGTAGCATCTGGAGTCTTAAAAGCTTGTGAGTGGCTATCTAAGATACTCCACTGGTCCCACCCTCTCTGGGGCAAGGGCGAATGAAGAAAACCAAAGACACAAGGGAAAGAGTAGTCCAAAGGACTAATGGACCACAACTTCCACAACCTCCACCAGACTGAGTCCACCACAGCTAGATGGTGCCTGGCTACCAACACCGACTGCTATGACAGGGATCTCAGTAGAGGAACCCAGACTGAGCTTGAGAAAAATGTTGAACAAAATTCTGACTCACAGAAAAAGACCAGACTTACCAGTCTCACTGAGACAGGAGAAACCCTGAGAATATGGCCCCTCGATGCCCTTTTAACTCAGTACTGAAGTCACTCCTGGGATTCACCCTTCAGTCAAAGATTAGACAGACACACAGACACACATACCCATATACACACAGAATCAGACAGAAACTCATTGCTGCCAAGTAGATTTCAACTCATAGCATCCTATACAATACACGTAGCTCAATCATGTATACAAGACTACATGGGCACACCAGACCAGGGGCAAGGACGAGATGGGAAGAATGGACAGGAAAGCTGGAAGAATAGAAATGGGGAACCCAAGGTGGAAAAGGGGAGAGTGTTGACAAGTCACGGGGTTGGCAACCAATGTCACAAAACAATATGTGCTTTAATTGTTGAATAAGAAACTAATTTGCTGTGTAAAACTTCATCTAAAGTACAATGAAAACAAAACAAACAAACAAACAAAAAACATGATAAACCTTTAACCAGGCTAACGAAGAATAAAAGAGAGAAAACACAGATTACCAGTATCATAAATGAAAAAGGGGTCATCACTTCTGATCCCGTGGACATGAAAATGGTAACAACGGCATTCTTCGAACAACCCTGCGCCCATATATTTGACAACTTAGATGAAATTGACCAATTCCTTCAAAGGCTCACACAAGGAGAAATAGATGACGTGAATAGGCCTATATCTAGTAAAGAAATTGAATCAATAATTAAGAAACTTCTAAAAGAAAGTACCAGGCTAAGATATTTTCACTGGTGAACTCTACTGTCTTAGCCTGGGTTCTCTAGAGAAGCAAAACCAGTAAAGCGTATAAATACATATACCCTCAAAAACACCCATTGCCGTCGAGTCGATTCCATCTCATACCGACCCTATTGGACAGACTAGAACTGCCCCACAGGGTTTCTATGGAGTTGCTGGTGGATTCAAACTGCCAACTTTTTGGTGAGCAGTCAAGCTCTTAACCACTGCACCACCACAGCTCCAAATATATGTATACAGAGATTTATATTAAGGATATGGCTCACACATTTGCAGAGGCTGGAACGTCTGAGGTCGTGGGTGAAGCTGGAGGCTTCTCCTTATTCACATATCTACAGGGGCTGGTGAATCCAAGGTCAGCAGGTGAGACAGCAGAGCTCTTGCTCACAGGCTGCGAAGACCCATGAATCCCAAGATCGGCAGGCAAGATGCCACATAAGACTCACAGGAGCCTGCTGCAGCATCCAGAGGAAGCAAAAGCCTTGCCAGAAAGTCCACATATATTGGATGCAGGCCACACCCCCAAGGAAACTCCTCTTCAACTGATTGACTACTCACAGCAGATCCCATCATAGAGGTGATCACATTATATTAAATCTCATCGCGGAGGTGATCACATCATTATATGACCGCCATACTACATCATAACTGCCAAACCACTAAGAATCATGGCCCACACAAGTTGACACACAACTTTAATGATCACATCTACCAAATATGCAAGGAAGAAATTACACCAATTCTCCACAGTCTCTTCCAGAGAGACCAACACTTAGATGACTCAGATGCAGTAATTATCTGACAAAGATTCTTTTTTCTGTCTTTTAAATTTTATTGTGGTAAAATATATAAAATAAAAATGTTTGCCATTTTAACCATACTGTATGAGTTTGTGATTCAGTGTTTGAAACAAAATATTCAGTGTTTGAAACAAAATATTCACTCTTAAATGACACCCCACTAAAAAGCCAGGTTTCTAAAAGCTCATTGCTCTTGGTGAAGGAATAAACTACAAAGCAGTGGTGATAGAGTGCTAGTGCCACTGAGTTCAAACCCCTACTCCAGAATCATCACTGCAGACAACAGAATTGTTTAATATACTTATTTTGCACTCAAAAGCAATTATCTCAGCAGAAGTATTCAGGTATCTAAGTAGAAAATACATTTCTAATTTAATGAAAAGATTTGATTGGAAAACACCTATCAAATTTGTTCTCTAAAACCATCCTTCTCCCTACTTCTGCAGTGAGATGGTTCTACTGTGTAATGGCACAGCAATCCAACCACTAGAGTAACAATCAGATGTTAAAAAGAAAACAAGTTAGTATCAGCATCTGTGAGAGAAAAATACAAGACTTGGAAGATTCTCCAAAGAAAAAACATCAAATGTAAAGGAAAGCCATACTTGGAAAGATATTAAGTTTATTATAACCCCTGTAGCTCTGTAGGGTCACTATGAGTCAGAATCAACTCAGTGGCAACAGGTTTGTGTTTTGTGTGGTTTTTTTTTTTTTTTTTTTACCTCTTATATGCATGCATCCAACACAGGGTGTAGGGGGATCCACTCTCCCCACTGCTTTTAGCACAGTGGAAACAAAACAGCTGTAAGGTAACTCAACATCTGCATCCTCACCTAGCTCTGAGCCCTTATCATTAGAGTTCAAGATGCAGAAAAGGTATCTTCCTCCTTAAAGCTAATTTTATAACAAGTATTTCTAGTCTCTCTTCACAGCCTTCCCCCATCCCGACCACCCCCATTACTACAATTCTGGGATTTCCTGATAAAGTGCAGATCATGATTTGCATTATTTAAGAATAGTCAGCAAGTGAACAAACTCTAGAATTTATCTCCCACCTTGAAGTATTGGGGAGTAAAAAGAAAGGAGGACTTCAAAACCCACTGAAATTAAAGTACACATGGATCCAATTTTAGTGAAATCCATTTCTTCTATCACTCATTACCAATTTAAACACCATTCTAAAACTCATTATTGTCCAAAGATTAAATTTGTATGCTTTTGGGACATTTTCCTGCACTGATGCACCATATACCTTTTAAAAAGTCAAGAACATTCAGTCCACATGACTTCACAGAAGCAGAGAACATTAATTTACAAATCTCTACCCAAATTGAAAACTGTACTCTTCAAGAAACACTTTTCTGAAAATCAATAGTTGCTAAACAGCATCATTAAAGTCATCTTTTTCATCCATAGCGGGCGCTCCCACACAGAGTTCAACATTCTACTGACTGATTCTCCCTTAGAGAAAAATTGGTGTGGTTAGCAAGGCTTGTGGAACTCAACCTCAGTTACACCAGAATGTAATGGTTCAACCATCATGGAATTCTTCGTGAAGGGTCAATCCAATATGGCAAAACTATGGAGATGACTAGACAGTGTCTAACAGAATGGAGTGTCAAGTTACTTACCTTGTGCAAAGGGAGTATAAAGAATGCTCCTCCCCCACGTGCTTCCATGATTATGACAACAAATCTGGGCTTGACGGCGCAAAATGGGTCATGAGAAAACTGGATGTCATAACACTGGTCGTTTTTCACTGCTTGCCATAACTTGCTTTTTTGTGCCAGTAGCCTCACCATGTCTGCAAGAAAGGAGCAGAAATTATGTCAGAATTTCACCAAATTAAAAGTGTCACTTTCACAAAAGAAAAGCCACAAGGAGGGAAAAAAAGAATGGCAAGGCATCTGTCTGCTCTCCTAAATGGCAGCCAAGTTGCAAACCCAAATTTGCTATAAAGCACATACTAGAGAAACACTTCATACTACATCAGGGAAACAACTACACAAAATAAAAAAAAAAATAAAAAAAAAAGCCTGATTCAGGATCCAGAAACAGCTCTCAGTTTTAATTTCAGGAGAACGATCATGGAAAAGAATGAAGGAAAATTAAGCTTTTAGGATTCAAACAAACCAACCCGATTACCATTGAGTCAATTCTGACTCATAGCGACCCTACAGGACAGAGAACAACTCCCTCGTAGGATTTGCAAGGCCGTAAATCTTTACCTAAGCCAACTGCATGTCTTCGTTATCTAGTGCTGCTGTAACAGAAATACCATAAGTGGATGGCTTCAACAAAGAGAAGTCCAATTTCTCACAGTCTGATAGGCTACAAATCCAAACTCCGGTCCTCAGCTCCAGGGGAAGGCCCTGTCTCTCTGCCAGCCCTGGAAGAAGGTCCCTCTCATCAATATTCCCCTGGACTAGGAGCTTCTCAGCACAGGAACCTCAGGTACAAAGGATGCGCTCCGCTCCTGGTGCTGCTTTCTTGGTGGTATGAGGTCCCCAACTCTCTGCTTGCTTCCCTTTCCTTTTATCTCCAAAGAGATTGGCTTAAGACACAACCCAATTTTGCAGATTGAGTCTCATCAACATAACTGCCGCTAATCCCACCTCACTACATCATAGAGAGATTTACAACACATAAGAAAATCACATCAGATAACAAAATGGTGGACAGTCACACAATACTGGCAATCATACCCCAGCCAAGTTGACAGATATTTTGGGGGGACACAGTTCAATCCTTGACACTGGACATCTTTCTCCCACAGAGCAGCTGGTGGGTTCGAATTATCGACCTTTCGGTTAGCAGCTGAGCACTTAACCACTTCGCCACAAAGGCTCCTTTTAGGAGTCAGTGGGTACTTAACATAATTTACTCTAATGCCTCCTTTTGTGAATACAAAAGGCTGAAGTTCAGTTCCTGGCAGAACTGAAGCTGAAGAAAGCCCGAAAACAAATTATATTTTTTTTTATTTTTGTCCTAAGCAGGCCAAGGTTAGTCTGCTCATCAGATATTTCCAAAAGACCATCTACATTAGAGGGGAATTCAAAAGACACAAGCAATCATTCTTGTCTCAAGAGCTTTCCAACATCCTCTAACACAGACATAATATTCACAGTAACTCAACACCGAACTACCCGGTACTGAGTGCTGGTGTTGTCATTAGGTGCCATCAAGTCGATTTTGACTCATAGCAAACCCATGTCATAGAGCAGAACTGCCCCAGAGGGTATTCTTGGCTCTATATGGTCAGAAACATGTAAAATCTGTCTGGGCTAATGTAGCCAGTGAGTCAAGAGCCAGGTCTTGGAAAACAGTAACAACTATTTAAATAGAAATTAACGTGATGAAAGTGATGTTTCGGGTGACGATAATTCTGGCAGTGGCACACTGTATGGTTAAACAGGAAGAAGCTGAAAGGCAGGTGCTGACCTGAAAAGCTGTGACAGTAACCCATGCCCACAAAAGGACTAGAGTGATGTTGGCAGCAGCAGTGGGACAGAGGAAAGGACAACATCAAGGGCTATACTGGAGGAAAAAAAAGAATGGGCTTCATGTTCCAGTTGAACACTCACCACCGGCACTTCCCTAGTAAACCAGGTGTCTGGGGAGGGGAGGTGACACAGAGCTGGGGTCTCTGGGCTTCCTCCTGGGTCACTTCAGACTCCACACTCCATTGGGATGTGCACACAGAGGTGTTCTTTAGGACCCCTGTCCCACCTGACCAACGCCTTGAATGAAAGCAGGACAGCAGGCAGGGGTATTGTGAGTACAAGGTTAGCACAAAGAGCAGGGGCTTCCCATCTCTAATCCTCCTAAACAACGATGCCTATGCTTTGTAGTAATCTCTCCACATTGCCAGAAATATCACATACACACACAAATGCAATTAGAAAGCAATTATTTTTGTGACAACGTATCATACCATCAGTCACTAGCACAGTATAACCAAGGTTGCAGTTTTCAAATGGAAATGTCAGACCAATGAACTTCTAAAGGATAAGCCACTGAACAGTCGTGTTTTTCTAACCTACTCAGTTCTTGTCAAAGTCTCAGGTCACAAGAAATGCAAACATTTCGCATCTCTGGGGCCCCAGGAATCGCTCCAATGCCCTCCACATCTGCCTTTCTGACCCTCTGGGACCGGGCACTGAAGTACCTCAAGATTCACCACAGACACCACCAAAGCCTACACCCCTGGAGCTGCACAGGGTGTGAACACTTTCCAGTCAGTCACTGGATTAAAGGATGAGAAATTCAAGGATAAGTGTTTGTTGGCTCCTCTGTAACATGACTATCACCTTCACAAACACACCTGGGTACTCGCCGCTTACCGGGGCCAAGCTGCCTGAGGAGCTGC
This sequence comes from Trichechus manatus latirostris, assembly GCF_000243295.1. NCBI lineage: Eukaryota > Metazoa > Chordata > Mammalia > Sirenia > Trichechidae > Trichechus > Trichechus manatus. The sequence goes on along the minus strand of NW_004444093.1, from coordinate 6,410,938 downwards.
TGCTCATACCAAATTCCCTGCTTCAAATACTGGTAAAGTCTCCAACCACTGTTCCCTCAGAACCCCCTAGCAGCCACAGGGGAGGGACCCAGGGAGCCACCATATCCGCCCTCGGTCACAGGACCCGCCCCTATGGTGTTCTATCACCAACCAGGGTCACAGGACTGAGGATGGCACTGCCCACTTCCAGGAGGGGCCTGCCTCTTCTGACTCCACTGCCCAGGATCTATCCCTAACACCCTCTCTGGTCACAGGAGGGATACAGGTGGGAAGTTAAGGGAGATGGTGTCCAAGCACATGCACCGCCCATCAGTTATTTGACTGGTCACAAGGTCACACCCACAAAAGCCTTTGAGCCATGCCCACTTCTCTCTGAACCTGAGGGAGGGTTCCCAGGCTTGGACTATGATCCTCTAGCTACCTCAGGGCCTTGACACCCACCTCCTCAAAGATTAGTCCAGATCCCCTCAAAACACAGACATCAATTCCTCTGAGACCTTCTTATGTCCCTGCAGGACTTACACCAACCTCGTGGCTTCCTAATAGGGCTCCTAGTTCATTCCCTCAGAACTCACCTGCCAGTGCCACAATACTCGACCCCAAATTTAACAAGCCCAGCCCAAGATCCATAATCCTATTCTTGGTTTCTCAAAGCCCCGCCGAAAGCATGAACACACTTTAAACTCCAAGAACAACCCCAGTTTCTCAAACCCCACCTCTGGCTTCCGAAGCTCTGCCCCTGCCCCTTCACACTCTCCAACCACCTTCAGGAACTCCTGAAGCTCCAGGCGACCCTCCACCTCCCACTCTCACATTCCTAATACAGGATGGCAGGCCCCAGGCTGGGTCACATCCACGTAACCCCACCTCCAGTCTCCCAAGGCGGTTTTCTTATTGATCCCATTTGCCAGGTGAGGAAGCGGAGGTTCCACTGTTCCTCCCTTTCATTCCCTGGCCAAAGTCCCTCACATCTTTGTCAACAAACTGGCTGTCCTGGGCCTGAATCTCAGAGCGCCTGGCTTCCATTCCCAGCTCTGCGGCTGTCAGGCTGTGTGACCTGAAGAAGCTCCCTTCACCTCAGGCCTGCAGATGTGGCTGTCCTCTTCCCGGCTCTGCTCTGCCCCAGTCACATGCAGGGAATGCACAGACCCTCAGTGTCTCATAGCCCAGCCTGGCAGATGACTATCTCACCCAGCCCTGCCAACAAGGACACCAACAAGGACACCACACACTCCAGACCTCCTGTTCACAGTGGCACCTCAACTCCTGCATGCTTGCCCATCAACTCCATCTCAGCTGCACTCAAGGGGGGCTTCCCACTTGCCCAGGGACTGTGGACCACGTCTGGCCCTGAAAAGCCAGAGAACTTCTCTGCCACACAAGGGGATGCAACCACACCTCCAAGGAGATCTGAAATCCATCCTTGGAGTGCGGGCCTGTGATGGTTAAGATTGTGCACCAATTTGGCTGAGCCATGATTCTCAGTGTTTATATGTGAGCCCTCTCATGATGGGATCTCCTGTGAGTGGCCAATCAGTTGAAAGGAAGTTTCCTTGGGGGTGTGGCCTGCATCCTCTGGCTCCTGCAGCTGCCTCTTGTACATCTGACCTCCAGTTCTTGGGACTTGAGCTAGTAGCTTATCTGCCAATTTTGGGATTCGCTGATCTTCACAGCATGTGAGTGGAACCCTGCTCTCAAACCTGTACATCTTGGGTTCACCAGTCCTTGCAGCTACGTAAATCAGGAAAAGACATGTGGTCTTGCCTGCCAATCCTGGGGTTCGTCCATATTCACAGCCTGTGTGCAACCGCCTTGCCTTCTGACTTGCTGATATTGGGCTTGCCAGCCACTGCGGCTATGTGAATCGGGAGAAGCCTCTATCCTAATCCATGGACTTGGGCCGTTCGAACCTCTGCAATCGCCTGAGCCATTTCCTTGATATGAATCTCTCTCTAAATATATTTATACGCTTTACAGGTTTTGCTTCTCTAGAGAACCTAGCCAAAGACAGGGCCTCTTCCAAGTGTTCCCTTCCTTGGGTATCTCCCTGGGGCTCTGCTTTAGCGTTCTCCTTACATCTTATAGTTACTCTCCTATCCTCCCTCAATAATTCTTTACATTAAAAGGCCCCTGTTTAAAACACTCTGTGGCTTCTCTGTCTGGAATATACCCATACTGATACTGGAATGATTTTATTTTCTCCTTCATGTAGATCTCTATTTTCTGATTTTTCTGGAAACTACATATATTATTTGTGTGATGCATTTAAAGCTCCATTGAAACATCACCTTCTTCCTGAAAACTTTCCTAATTTCCCAAGCTTGTTTCACTATTCCATTCGTTGCATTGATTGTTAATGTGCTTCTATTAGAGAGACTAATAATAATAATGTAATAAAATAACAACAATATCTCCTCACCATTGAACACCATTTCATGTGCCAGGCACTGTGCTATGTGTTTTACAAATATTAACTTCTGTAATCTTCACAAGTTGGAAGGTGCCTACGTGGCCAAATGACTGGAAGAGGTCCGTATGCAAGGCATTCCAAAGAAAGGTGATCCATCAGAACGTGAATTATTGAACAATATTAATATCACACGCAAGTAAAATTTTGCTAAAGATAGTTCAAAAATGGATGCAGTAGTACATCGACAGGGATTGCCAGTTCGAATGCACCAATCACTCCACAGGAAAAAGATGTGGCAGTGTACTTCCATAAAGATTACAGTCTTGGAAACCCTGTTCTGCTCTGGCTTGCAGGTTGGCTCTGAGTTGGAATGGAATCGGCTCTATGGCAACAGGTTACTCCAGAATTGTGAGTGTGTGAATTTGTGATGTTTTAAGCCATCAAGTATGTTGTGATATGTTACAGGAGCCACAGGAAATCAATACAAGGTTTATAGGCTTCTGTATCTGCCCCTCTCTGCTGAGGCTCCATCACAACTAGGTGGCTCGGCAGGGACACCACCAAGCCATCCTATGCCTTCTGAATTTCTTCACACCCCAATCACTCCTCCCTCTTTCTTCTTCCAAAAGTACTCAGAATAAACCAGTCTTCTTCCTCTTCCTTGTCTGCCATGTAGATTCTGTAGGATCTCACATCATAGAGTTGTGAGGATTCCGTAAATCACAGAAAGTATGTGTAAAAATGACAGGGTGATAGTAACTGCCCAAGAAATGGAAGCTTTTATTACCATCAAAATCATCAATGAGAGAATCTAAAACACACTTTTTCGAAGAACAGTATTTGAATGTTTATGGAAATGCCAATGTTACGTTCATCACTTCTTCCAAGGGTCCAGCACAGACAGATCAGTATTCATGAAGGCCAAGGCCAAATCCCTGAGAAAGAGGCTCTAGTGGGCCCAGTGTAGGTCAGTGTGGGCCAGCAAATAAGGCTACCAATGCTTGAGAGTCACCTGATGTGCAGGCTGCCCAGTACAATGTCCTTCACCCACCTCTACTCCAAATAGCTCTTAGACTTAGGCGGGATGACAGCAAACCAGGAACCTAGGTTCTAGCGCAGTCCTCAAAGCCTGGTTAGAACCCAGCTCAAGTACGGACACCAGCGATCAAGTCCCTGCTGCTGCAACTTTCACTCGAGTGACCTAGGACAAGTTGTTACACTTCTGCATGCCTCTATTCCTCTATCTAAAAAAAAAAAACAAGAGTGACAATCCTACCTATTCCACAGAGTTGTTGTGAGGATTAAATTTGGATAAATAGTACACATGATGAACTTAAAACAGTGTCTGGCATGAAACGAGCTGACTTGGTTTGGGTTCTCTAGAAGAGCAAACCCAATGAAACATATAAAGATAAATATATAGATAGAGAGAGAAATTTACTTTGAGGAAATGGCTCACACAATTGTGGGCAATGGCAAGTACAAAATCTGTGGATCAGGGGACAGGCTGAAAGCCTCTGCTAGCTCACAAGGCTGCGGGGTTGGTGATCCCAAAATCTGCAAAATGAGGCAGCAGGCCAGAGACTTCTGCAGGCTTATGTCTCAAGAACCAGAGGTCAAGAGGCAAAAGAGGGCAGGGTTGAGAAAACAAGTGAGCTTTGCCAGAACATCCATTTATATAATGCAGTCGGGCCATACCCCCAAGGAAACTCCCTTTTGACTGATTGGCTACTTGAATCTGATCACAGAATGGAAGGTAATTATATTATGGAAGAGCACGTGTCAAACCACTGAGAATCATAGCCTAGCCAAGTTGATACAGAACATTAACCACCACAGAAGCCCTACACACACGTTTGTCATCATCACTGTCATCATCATCATCACCTGACAAGAGAGGGTCAGAGCCCACGCAGTGCCTCCTTGAGCGCCCGTTAATGCCTTCAACCAGAGACCACCAGGAACATGCCTGCAGTTGGGCAACTCGAAAGCTTCCCAACTTTGTGAAACACAGATCGAGAAGTTCAAAAAACCTTACCCTGATACATCATAATCAATCTGCTGAAAAGCAAACACGAAGAAAAAATCTTGAAAGCAGTCAGTGAAAAACGACACATTATATAGAAGGCATATCAGTTTGAAGACCTGCAGTTTCTCATCAGAAACCAGACAGACCAGATTGGAATAACATAGTTAAATGTGAAAGAAAAGAACCATCTACTCAGATTCTATATACAGCAAAAATATCGATAAGGATCAAAGGCCAAAAGAAACAACAAAAAAACAAAACGAATACACACAAATTATGATGATGAAAGAAAACAAAGAAAGTTCGTCACCAGGTAGCTTGCTCTAAAAAGATGGGAAAAGGACCTCTTCAGGTTGAAGGAAAATGATACAAGAGGGAAGCTTGGAAATTCAGGAATAAAGGAAGAGCAACAGAAATGGTCAGTATCTGGGTAAAGAAGATGGCCTATTTTTCTCCTCTTTAACTCTTTAATATATGTATGACTTTTGTCAGCAAACATTACACCACAGTCTCAGATGGTGGGATTCAATTCCTGTAGATGGAATACCTGGAGCCCTGGGGGTGCAGTGGTTAAGAATTTGGCTACCAACCGAAAGGTTGGCAGTTCGAATCAACAGCCGCTCCTTGGAAACCCTATGGGGCAATTCTATTCTGTCCTATAAGATCGCTATGAGTTGGAATCAACTCAACAGCAATGGGTTGGGATTTTTGGGTTAGCTGTAATACATATGACAATTGTAATACATATTGAAGGGTAAAAGGACCTATATGGCTATAACGCTTCTACATATTACTACAATTGGTAAAATATTATCTCTATTTAGACTATGAAACATTTGGTATACATATGGTTATTCCCAGAATAACTAACAATTACTCTTACTCAGTAAAACTTGGATAACTCCAGTGGTCCCACATCTAGAAGCTATGAATAACAGCTAAAATATTCACCTACAGGTCTGTGTGTGAACGTTTCCATTTCGTTTGGTTAAATACCTGGGAGTAGGGCTGCTGGGTCATATGATCAGTACACCTCTCCCAGCCTGCCTTGCCCACCAACATGCTCCCACCTCAGCAGCATCTAGATGGTCACCCCGCACTTCTGTTCCTGGCAAACCCACCCTTCCTGAATTGCCGTGGGTAAGGGCAGATGGACACATCGGCGCAGACCTCAAAGCTGCCACCTCATGAACGAGCTCTGGAGCCTTGAACCTGGCTCCCAGCACTTCCCATTCTCTCAGCTCCTGGGATACCTCCCCTCACCCTGTCCTACGCAGTCACCTGAAAGGACTGGGGCCAGGACAGATGGCCACTGCTTCTGCCAGTATCATCATCTCCCTTACGACACACACCATCGACCTTCAGCAAGAGCCCAAAAGCGCCAGAGAGGCTGAAATGCAGCCTTTGATCCTGCTATTTCCTCCTGCTTCCTAAATGAATCAGTCCTTTCCGTTCATGTCCCGTGAGCTCATCCATACCCCATACTTCCTGTGCTCACGCCTATACCTCGCACTGGTTTGTGCGCATGCTCACACCTAGGTGCTTTCTGTGCAGGCACTCCTCCCTCGTGCTACTGAGTGTTGCCCTTGCTTTGACGACAGATTTAAAACGTGCATTCCAGCAACAGGCCAAACAATGCGTGCTTCGCCTTTGGTCATGTTGGCAGCTAAAGGAGAATGGTCAACGCTTGTCTCTCTAATCACTCCAATTCAAGGATAGACTTGACAAAACTGCTCCAATGGGCAGTTTCCTGGGCAAACTTTGCCCCTCACCTCCATCCCGCGCATGGGGAAGGGAGAAACTGCTAGGGTCACCTGGCTGCCTCCAGCAGGCTCACCGCTCCCTCCGCATTCCCTCGGCTGCTCGTGGTCACCCAGCTGCCGCTGCCCCTGGATCGACTGGCAGGCCATTCTACCACTGTCCAGTGACTCCATTCCAGCAGTTTGTCACAGCAGCTCCGAGACGTTCTTTTATGATCCTGCGGACCCTGTATTCCTTTCTGGGGGTATTTACCGCAATATGCTGGTGCCACATTCACAGGAAGCAGGTGCTATCTGCTTGCAACTCTAAGATGAACCTGGCAAATGTAGTGGACAAATTGACACTCTGATTGTCACACTGTATGTGGCTCATAACATCTAGATGTGTCCAAGACTCTTGGTCAGAGAAGACTATGTTGAAGGTCATGGAAGAGACCAGAAGTGAGATGGCAAAGCAAGAGGAAGACCCTAGAGTGGGAGAAATGCAGGATGGTCAGAGAAGGGGCCCTGATAGCATGGGGAGAGCATGGTCAGCATTCAGGCCCCTCAGGGTCAATGAAGACCTCTCTTTCTTTGTGCCCAGGCCTGGGCCTCTGAAGACAAGCCCGCATTCCAAGAGCTCAGAAGACAATTCTATCAAGACATCCCAGACCTCTTTTCTGAGCTCATGCATCAAACGCCATCATGAGCTCATATAGCTCCACCCGAGGTTTCCCACCACTGCAGAGGAGCAGGGGTCCAGCCACATCCCAGTCCTGCCTGCCCCAGAGATCCACAGAGAAAGTGAGCCCAGAGGGCCATCGGTCTAGCTCCACAGGGAAAGTGAATGTGGAGGGTCATCGGTCTAGCTCCAGAGAAAGTGAGCCCGGAGGGCCACTGGTTTAGCTCCACAGAGAAAGAGAACATGGAGGGCCATCGGTCTAAATCTTCAGCTCCAGTGTCATCTCAAAGGAAGATCCAGTGTGAAAAGGTTCCAGATGTGACTTCAAGGCAGAAACAAATCTCGAGGACTGACTCGCCCACATCTGAGAGTTCTAGGCCCCAGAAGTGTAAGATTCCTCTGCTACGACTTAGGTGAGGGGACCCTCTGGTGCTGCCTCCAGCCCCACAACCAGGTTATTGAGTCACTGCTGAGGACCTACACCGGGAGAAGAGAGCAGCATTCCAGCACACCAACATCGCGTTGGGGGCTAAGACTCAGGCCATCTCAGACTATAGCACCACAAGGCCTTCCAGAACTTCCCGCCGGCCTGCCGCAGAGACCGCTCCTCCACCAGCTGCCCCGCAGAGCTCAGCACTAAATCAAAGAAGAAAAGAGGGAAGAAAAAGCAGGACTCCCCAGGCCCTGATGGAATCTGGGATTGGCCATTCTGCAATCTGCTGGAGTGGCTTCGCCTACAGAGACTTTCTACAGTAAGAAGCTCAGCTCATCAGGCCCCCTCCTCTCCTCACTGTCACAGCCTTCCAAGCACCTCTGCACAACACCAGGCGTGGAATGGAATATGAGGAGTCCAACACCTGACTCACCTGCTCCTGCAGCTGCTGCTCAGTCCCTTCCCCCTTCATATTCAGGTTCACTTGGTGTCCCCTCTGAAAGGGGAGGAGGCCCTTTGCATCCCAGGGCCTCATTCATGGCTGCAGCAGATGCCAGTTCTGCTCTCCCCACCGCTCCCAGCTCCTGAGGAATGGAGTTACCTAAACCCAGGAGTGTGGATCCTCCTGGCTCCATCTCACAGAGCACCCTCCAGCCAGGCACTCTAGTGCCCCTCTCTCCACCAGCCTGCCAATCACAGCTTCAGCAGTCACTTCTATTCCCTCAGCGTCATATCTGCAGGCTTTCTAGCCTTCTTCTGACTTTGGGGTCACTCCTATGGACACAACACTAGCTCATAGCCTCTCCTTTTGTGGTCTCCCACTGACTCCCATGGGAGCATCTTCCCTCTGCCCAGGACCTGCAGACACCCTCCAGTGGCAGCAGTGCTTCAGCTGGAGGTCTAGGGTCATACAACAGTCAGGTAAGAGACCCTGAACTTAAAAAAGTGTCCCTTCTAGTTCTCCACTCCTTTGAAATACTAGCCAGACCAGCCACTCTCTCCAAATCCAAGATTTTACTGTTGAGTAACCATGGATAACACGGGCTCTAGAATCCTGTTAGGATAACCATATGGTAGGAAAACATGGGAAGCCAGGACTGTTGGGAGGAATGTTGCCTACAGGTCTTTCTCGTAAACGCTTAATATTTGTCCTTCATATTTGGAATGGGGATGTGAGAATCCAGTCCTGCAGTGTACTGAGGATTGTTCTTACTTCAACAAATTAATGTATTTGCTAAGGTTTTTATACAGGCTCATTCCAAGCAAATGAATTCCTGGTATTTATGGGATGAATGAATCAACTTGACAGCCATTAATAACAACATGGAAAGAGTATCATTCGAAGAGGAAAGTAAGTAATAATTATTATTATAACGATTTGGTTAGCTAGAAGGAAAGAGGAGGAAATGTGAGAATAAAGGCACTTTCTCTTTCACGAAACCCTCCTACTTTCTCTGTTCTCCCTGCTCCTTCTGCTCCTTCTATGTGTTTTTGACCCTTATTTCCCCAGCTTGACTCCAGGAAGGGTAGGTAATTATCTTTTACATATGGTGGTTCTCAGTTTCATTAGAGACTTTCCCTGCAAAGAAAGATGAGGGCACAACTTCTTTAACTTGCAATGAATAACCTGTTTGAGGACATAGATCTGTGTTCCTCATGACCTAGCCTTGAGTCCACATCGTGTGGTAGCCCCTTATCATCAACTTACCGCATAGCTAGGAAAATAGACATGACAAAGAGACATAATCTCTAATAACAGAGAACTTGGGTAAAACACTGTGTCCCCATATGAAGGCAACAAAATGGAGAGTAGCTGGTCTAGTCACGTGTAAAAAGGTAAACAATCAAGGTGTTAAACTGATGAATGTCAACTTGGGAAGGGAATCCAAAGTACATGTAATTGACATTTTTCTTATCTGAATGAGAGGAAAATTAGCCCTTCCTATTTGGACGGCCAGCAAAGCCAACACCACTGGAAAGACACACAGGCCTGTTGGTGATCTGCGTGCCTTTCTCACCAGCTGATGTTGCTCATTTCAAGGCTTCTTTTCCCTGTGCCCAGAAGTTTGCAGAAGTTCTCAGCAGTGTGTTTTCAGTGACAGCCCCACGCACGGGGGTGTGCACTGGCTGCTGTGCGTTGTTCTGCAAACTTCGATGGAGCAAGTACATCAGGGACAAGAAGACCACCACATCAAGGGGTACGGGGGCCAAGAAAAGCCAACTGTCCACCCACTCCCCATAACTATGGAAGAGCTAAGGAGACCCATCATGAGGGGTTGGTAACAATCATATTTGAAGCCTTTCCCTTCAGGTGATCTGGGAGAATCTGCAGCAGTGTACCCAGGTGATGGGTACTGATTTGCAGCACTGGTTTGTTGAGGCTTTCTCAAAATTGGTTGAAATGGATCTAAGAGAAGATCAAAATCCCTCTCTGGCCCTAACCACCTCTGACTGCACTCTCCTTCCGGCTATCCAAACTCAAGTGAAGGAAAACATGGTAGGATGGCAAAAACAGAGGACTCAAATTCTTAGCAGGAGAAACTCAGTTTCCAGACAGTCTAGAGAAATACGAAGAAGAAATGAAGAACCGCTCAGTGAGTGCTAGTTACCAAAGGGAATAATCCCTGCTCTGGGCAACCTATAAAGGGAAAAAGGAAGAAGGAAAAGTGTATGTCTTTATTGAAAGACGGCAGGCCATTTGAAGAGACATTATAGACGGAGTTTACACGTTAGTAAATGGAACAACTGTTAGATGGTCCTCTAACTGGGGAACATGTTTCTTACTTTTTCCTGATCCTCCTGTAAGCCTATTGGTAGCTGACCGGCTTTGCAACTTAAATGCCACCCTCTTCTGTGCTCCTGATAAAATGTTTGTGGTGCTTCCGGCGTGGGGGAAATGCACTTGATCTGGCTACTACGTGCCTTCTGTCGGAATCGAGGTATGGCAGAGAGTGACTGCATCATATCAGAAATGCACCCCAAACTGAAATGATCACTTTGGACACTAGGTGAGATATAGAACCAATAAAAATAGATGACAAAAAAAACATGCCATAGCCATGTGTAAAGCAATATCCTTGACGAAAATTCAACTAGAAGGAATGCAACCAGTTGTAAGAGAATTAGAAAAACAAGCGATAATTAAAAAGGCCACTTACCATGTAATAAGCCCATACTTCCAGTAAAAAGGAAGGTAAATTTAGTGAAGATGGTCGACCAATATATAGATTTGTACACTATCTTACAGAAGTAAATAAATTAGTTGTTCCATTTATCCCTGTAGTTCCTAACCCTGCAGCTACTCTGACCTCTGACTTTACTATTTGCCGGTTTTCTGTGTATTTGATCTACGTTCTGCTTTTTCTTTCTATTCTTCTAGCAAATAAGTCTAAATTCCTGGTTGTGTTGGTTTAAGAAGGAGTCCAGTATTTGTGATAAAGATTCCTCAAGGATTTGTGGACTCTCTTATTATTTTCTCTGGTCATTTACAGGAAAAGCTAGAGAAATTTGTTCCACTAGAGGGTTCTATAATTATTCAAAATGTAAATGATTAGCTGGTAGCCTCAGATACTAAAGAGCAATGTAAAATGGATACTTTGCCTTATTACACTCCTTTGCATCATAGGGCATAAGGCCTCACTAGACGAACTGCAATATTGCCAAACTGAGGTAAAATATTTACGGCAACTTTCGTCAGCTAAGGGCTGCAAAATATTATGATCTAGGAGTCAGCCCATTTTGAAAAGGCCTGTTCTTGTTCATAATGCAGATTTGATGCTATTTATTGATGGATCATGAACTCGGAATAAAAGCGGCCCCCTTATGGCTTCATAGGCTGTGGTGATGTGAAATTTGGGGAGCTTATATTTTGTCTGGAATTAAATCTGCATATGAGTTAACAGCAGTGGAAGAGCTGCAATTCTTGGTTCTGGACTTAAAGGGAACATATATACTGTTGGTAATTATGTGTTTGGTGTCTGTCATGCAATAGAGCAAAATTTAGAAAAAAGAGAGCGGGGATTCTTGACTTCAATGGAACTAGACTATCTCATGGAACATGGATAGGTGATTTCCTAGAAGCTTTACAACTTCCTGTCAGGTATGAGTGTTTCACTGTAGACTTCAAACAGGACAGAATGACATTTCTAAATGCTGTGATTTTACCGGCAGAGCTGGGAGACTCCAAACTTAGAAGCCCTGCTTTTAATACAACAGGAAACTTTGGTTCATGTGCAACAGTATGCTTAGCAAAAAGAAGTGGACAATTGGATTAAAAAGGGGCTAAAAGAAATTATAGTGGACTATGGGAGTTACCTAACACAACCATTCCTATAATGTATCCCCTATTTGCTTGGTTAATGTTTTTGTGAGATCAACAAAATCATCTGAGTAAGAGAAATTTTCAAGGAGCTAGACTCTTACTACACTTACCAGAAAGATGGAAATTATTCAAAATGTATTAAAAAGATGTGCTATTTGTCAACATAATTCTTTACACTTCACTCGCAAGGTACATGCAAGGAAATTTTTCCTGATCAATTGACAAGGAACCTGGTGGCAGCTGGATTTCATAGAATTAAGGCCGATGGAAGGTAAGAGATTCTGTCTAGTTACTGTGTGCAGGATGTCCAGACCGCCTGAAACTTTTCCCTCTTCAGAAGCTGATGCTCAAGCGATGGTAAAATATCTCTTAATACACATAATTCCCACTTTTGGGATACCACAACGTCTTGAATAGAATAGAGGAAGTCATTTTATTTCTATTCCTCTCCAGATTATGCAAATGTTTTCACACTCCTACAAGTTGTCATCAACACTGTCACCCTCAGTCCTCCAGGCGAACAGAGAACACAAATCAGATTTAAAAAACAAAAACAAAAAACTCATTGGCTAAGAGTCACCAATCTACTGGGGTAAGATGGCGTACAGTTTCCCACTAGCCTTGTTAAAGCTTAGAATGACCCCTGCAAGCAAGCACAGCATCTCTCCTTTTGAACTTAGGTTTGGCAAGCCTATGAATTTGGGCTGAGACTATGTCCTGCACCTGATTTTACTGAGTCCTCTCATGGTCATGTTCAATACTTAAAGGGGCTTCTCTCTTCCCTAGGAACCCTGGAAATTCAAGACATAAGGACCTGGAAGGACCTGCCAGAGGAAATCAGCCATCCCTGTCAGCCAGGAGATTTCATCTACAAAAAGATGTTCCAGAGGAAAGACGAGTTGCCACCAAGTTGGGAAGGACCCTTTCAAGTGCAGCTCATCACCCATGAGGCTACCAAAGTGAAAGAAAAACCCAGCAGTCAGAGACTTTGTGACAGGAGGGGAGGCCCTTGGCCTGTTTCCCTCCAGACCTGTACCAGGCAGGGTGTCCCTGCTGCTACAATTCCTTCTCCTTTTCTTCATTTTTCTCCCAGAACTCTTGTCTGTCTTCTATATTATGTATAAATAAACCTTTGTTATTGTTCCTTTATGTTACTTTCACGTGTCTTTGCTCTGTAAATCAAGTGTGGGGATAAGAATTGACTTTTATATGTGGTGACACTAAAGTCAGATGAATTCAGGCTGCTGTAACTTAGTACTACAAAGCAGGTGGCTTATCAAAACAGAAAATAAAATAGATATATAATATAAAATAAATAAATATATATATACACATATATATGTTGTATATGTATATATAAAACAGCAGTAAAAAAAAAAAAAAAACTAGAAGATCCAATTAGAAAATTAGCAAAAGATATGAACAAACTTTTTACCAAAATGAGTATATGGATGGAAAACAAGCACATGAAAAAGATGGCTGACATTGTAAGCCATGAGGGGAATGCAATTGAAGATCTTGATACGTTATTGCCACAAACCTATTAAAACAATTAACATAAAAAAAATGACAATAGCAAACAGTCATGAGGATGCAAAGAAACTGGATCTCATTTATTGCTGGTGGACTGTCAAATATAAGAGAGTTTGGTAGTTTCTTACAAACCTAAGCATGCACTTATAATATAAAACAGCAATTGTACTTCTACATGTTTACCCCTTAGAAATGAAACTTATATCCACAGAAAAAGGTAAATTTAGTTCTTTGAAAAGATCAAGAAAACTGATAAATGTCTAGCCATGCTAACCAAGGAAACAAAGAAAACACAAATTACCAGTATCAGAAATGAAAACAGAGTCATCACTATTGAGAGACATGAAAAGGATAATAAAGGAACAGTTTGATCAACCCTATGCCCATATATTTGACAACTTAGATGATGCTGACCAATTCCTTCAAAGGCTAAACTCCAAAAATCACACAAGGAGAAACAAATGATCTGAATAGGCCTATCTCTATTAAAGAAACTGAATCAATAACTAGTAACCTTCTAAAAGACAGCACCAGGCACAGATGTTTTCACTGGTGAACTCTACTAAACATTTAAGGAAGAAATGATACCAATTCTCCACAATCTCTTCCAGAAAACAGAGAATGAAAAATGAGAAATGACCACCAACAGACACCAATGCTCAGATGACTCAGATGCTGGAATTACCTGACAAAGATTCTCGCTCTGTCTGTTAAATTTTATTCTGGTGAAATATATACAACAAAAAGTTTGCCATTGTAACTATTTTTAGGTGTACAATTCAGTGACATTAATTACCATATTGTGCAACCCTCAGCACTATTTCCAAAATTGTTGTATAACCCCAACTAGAAACTCAGTACCCATTAAGCAAGACCTCCCCAGTCCCCCCTCAACTCAGCCCCGCTAGTAACTTAAGAAACTTGTGTTTCTGTGCATCACCTATTCTAGAAATTTCATATGAGGGAGATCATACAATAGCTGTCTTCCAGTTTATAATTTATTTCACTTAACATGATGCTTTCAAGGTTCATCCATGTCATAGCATGTATGAGAATTTCATTTCTCTCTACCGGTGAACACCACAATTTTGTTTATTCATTTATCTGTTCGTGGATACTTGGGCTTTTCCCACCTTTGGCTACTGTGAATACTGCTACAATGAACATCAGTATGCAAGTATCTGTTTGAGTCTCTGTTTTCAGGCTCTTGGGTACAGAACTGCAGTTGTTGGGTCACATGGTAATTCTATGTTTAATTTCTTGAGAAACCACCAAACTGTTTTCCACAATGCCTGCACCATTTTACACTCCCACCAGCAATACACAATGGCTCTAAATCCTCCACACCCTCTACAACACTTGGTTATTCATATTTTTCCTATGGAGAAATGTGCATTTAATCCCTTGCCCCCTTTTTAATTGGGTCATTTGTCTCTTTGTTGTTGAGCTGTAGTAGTTTTTATATATTCTGAATATGAAAACCTTATCAGATACGTGGTGTCCCTAGGCTTGGAGTATGTCCTTTGTGGTGGTGTGCGGCACAGCCAGAGTCCTGTGGGCCAGGTCTCCCCTGGGCTCCTGTAGCTTCCAGTGCAGGAAACTGGACTATGTCACCAGGACACTGGCTGTGAGGGCAGCTGATGTCCCAGCTGTGAACAGAGGCCCAGACACTAAGCAGGGATGACCACGAATCCAATGTGATGGGGAAAGGAGAAGAACACTGGGCTCCACATTGTCTCTGTCCAGACCACCCAGGAAGAGTGGTAGTGGGATGCCAAACGATCTTATAACTGCCCCTGGAACTTGGCCAAGGGTCTGTGTCCACCCACTCTTGTGTTGGAGAGTTTGGAACCTACAGGCACACCTGCTCCTGGCTCCAGATCTGTCCCACTGCACCACCCTGATTCTGGGAATCCACAGAAGGTGAGGGTCCATTTGCGGGTGTTAAAATGTCATTTTTATTAGATTTTGGTTTCATTAGTACACAACTAATCCGCCTGCAGAGGATGATGATTTTTCTCTTGTTTGCTGACTGTGTTGAACTTCCACAACAACATTAAAGGATGGTTTGAAAAGAATCTTCTGGGCCAAGGACAAACCTCGGAATATTGTAGGCTGAGAAGCCCCTTCCCTTTCTCTCTCCTTGGGATCACAATGGAGCCCTGGTTATGCCAAGCCAGTCTGCTGCTGCGGCACAAATCAGAAGGTTCCATCAGAGTGGGAGACTTGCCCCTGTGAGAACAGAATTTGGCACCTTGAGGCACAGAAGCCACGGGTAGAGCAAGCAGGGTGGGGGCAAAGTTTTCCTAAACACGTTAAAGACCAATGGAGGCTAACAATGAGTCCAATTTCATTCTTTTGCTTGTGGATCTCCAGTTGTCCCTTCACCATTTGTTGAAAAGACTATTCTTTCCCCATTGAGTTATCTTGGTACCACTATGGAGAACCAATGTTCCATAGATAAAAGGGTTTATTTCTGGACTCTTAATTCTATTTCATTGACCTATATGTCTATCCTTATGCCACACTATCCAGCCAGAATTGCAGTAGTTTTATACTAAGAGCTAAAATCAGGAAATGAGAAACCACCAACTTTCTTCTTATTTCAAAATTGTTTTGCAAATTCTGCATCCCTTGCATTTCCACATGAATTATAGGATCAGCTTGTTGATTTCTGCAAATAAAGGCAGGTGGGATTTTGATAGGGACTGTGTTAAAGCTCTAGATCAATTTAAGTAGCATTCTCATCTTAATAATATTAAGTCTGAATTTATGAACACAGATGTCTTTCCATTTACTTAGGTCTTCTTTGCAACACTCATCAGTCATTTTGACATACTGTGGCAACTGCATGTTTCTATGATGCTGAGCCAGGGGTGTTTCAAATACCATCTGTGTTATCCATGGTGGATAGGTTTCAATGGAGCTTCCAGACTAAGACACATTAGGAAGAGAGGCTTGGTGATCTACTTCCAAAATTTAGCCAATGAAAACCTTATGGGCCACAACAGTATACTGTCTAACATGCATGCTTTGGACATGTCATCAGGAGGAACCAACTTCTGGAGGAGGGCATCATGTTTTGTGAAGTAGAGGGCCAAGGAGGGTAGGGAAGACCCTTGGTAGGAATGGACTGGCACCAACAGCCGAAACGACGGACTCAAACATGCTGGAGGTTACAAGAAGTCTCCACACATATCAGCCCCGCCCCCCGTGCCCTGAGACCCAGGGCTGGAGCTCGCTCACCCCTAGGTCCTGTCCTTCCTGGATCCTCCCTCTCGGTATCTCAGATCTCTGTCCCATGTCCAGAAATAGGCCTGTAAATCTTTTGGAAGCAAACTGCCTCATCTGTCTCTTGTGGAGCCGCTGCTGGGTTTGAACTGCCAACTTTTCATTTAGCAACCGAGTACTTAACCTCTGAACCACTAGGGCTCCTTAAATATATACACAGAGAGATTTACTTCAAGGAGACGGCTTACGCAGGTGTGGAGCTTGGCAAGTCCCAAGTCTGTGGATCAGGCATCAGGCTGGAGGCTTCTCCTAACTCATGTGCTTGCAGGGGCTGACGAATCCTAAATTGGCAGGTCAGACGGCAGGCTGCCGCCTCATGGGGCTGCAGGATCTGGCAAATCCAAATCCTGCTGGTCAGGTGGCAGGCTGCTGGCTCACGCCCCAGGAACCAGAGGTCAGGTGATGATGAATCAGATGCAGGATCAAGAGAGAGCTTTGCCAGAACATCCATATATACTGGATGCAGGCCACACCCCCAAGGAAACTCCTCTTACATCAGATCACAAAATGGAAGATAATTACGTAATATTGAGTATCATGGCCTAGCAAAGTAGCTATATAACATTAACCATCACAGCAGACAACTAAGACAAACCACCAAGTGACAGTCATAACATCACCCCTCAGAGTCCATAAAGCCCTGGGTCAGACCCCAAGAGGAAGGCCTCAGGCCGCAGCTCCAGGTCAGGAAGGGTAGCCTGGTCCTGAGTCCCTGATCCTGAGAGGCACCAAGTCAGTGCAGCCTGAGCCCATGTCCGCCATGGAAGGAGGGAGCACGATTGTTCAGGCTCGCCCAACGTGCCAGGGAGGTGCGAGAAGGGTCAGGTGAACAACTCCAAAGAGCTGCCCATGTGGGGATGGCTCCACGGAGTGTGTTCTCATGTCCAAATTTTCACCCCCCATCTTTCTTCACTCTCCCTGTGCTATTTTTCCTCCCCTCACTTACATTACTTATCACCTTTTAATTGTGTTTTTTGCTAATTTTTTTTCAATTTTTGTTTGCACATTATTTCCCGCTGCTAGAAGTCAAAACTCCAGGGCAGCAGAAGTCTATCTGCTGCTCTCTGACCCATTCCAAGTGCCCAGAATGGGCCTGGCGCTGAGCAGAGAGGCTGCTCAGCAGAGAGGTGAATGTTTGCCCAACCGAGGAGTCAACTCAGTTTCCCAGTCACACGGCCCCTGGGGTTTCTTCAACATCACCACCTGTTTGCACTGTATTCTGTTTGCTTGTTTGTTTTTTCCTGGTTTTCTTCCCCAGAAGTCCACCGCATAATCCTTTTTCTTATTTCACTCACATCTCTGCTCACATGTCCTCTTATCACAGAGGCACGACAGAAAGGCCTCATTTTTCTTCATAGCACACGCTTTCTCTTGTCAATGCACTTCAGCCAAAGTCCACCAGGAATGCACCTGTAGTTGAACAAGTTGGATTTATTAAGCACTGCAGCCAAGACGAACACGCATCACTCGGAACAATCGGGTATTTCAGTAAGAGGGTGGTGTTGCTGTTACCTACCGTGCAGTCAACTTCAACTCAGGGCGACCTCATGTACAACAGAACGAAATGCTGCCCAGCTGTGCATCATCCTCACATTCACCAGCATGTTCAAGTCCATCACTGAAGCTACTGTGCCATCCATTTCACTGACAGTCTCCCATGCCCTGCTTGGCCCTCTGCTTCACCAGACATGATGTCCTCCAGCAACTGATCCCTCCTGATGATGTGCCCAAAGCAAGCAAGTCATGACAACCCCCTGTACAACAAAATGAAACAATGTTTGGTTCCATGTCATCTTTACTATCGATGGTAAGCTTGAGTCCATTGTTGCAGCCACTGTGTATTTTGGATGGCATCCAGCCTAGGGGTGCTCATCTTCCAGCACTATATCAGACAAAGTTCTATTATGATCCATAGGGATTTCGATGGCTGTTTGAAGAAGCATATTGCCAGGCCTTTCTTCCTAGTCTGTCTTAGTCTCAAATCTCTGCTGAAACCTGTCCACTATGGGTGACTCTGCTGGTATGTGAAATATTGGTGGCACGGCTTCCAGCATCTCAGCAACCACAGTATGACAGACAGTGGTAGAAACTGAGGATAGACTCAATTGTTTATATTAATTACCACTTTTAACAAAAGTCACCCACTTGTGTTTTCTTCAGACAGAAAAAAATTGGAAGACAGCAAATCAAGGACAGTTTATCTAGTTTTCTCCATGGGCTTACTAGGTGATGTTTCCAGGGTAGACATCCTCCAGCACAGTGCCCTTGGGGAAACGTGACGTAGGTGTATGGGGTGGCAGGCAGAAAGCAGCAGGTACACATGATCCCAGGAGACACTGCTCCCTGTGACCCAGAGAGGAGGCACCAGAAAAAGGGTCAGAGAGGCTCATCCCCTTCTTCCTTACCTCGCCATACCAGAGAGGGATCCTCTGCACACTCCACTCCAGGTAACAGCTTCCTGGAGCCCAGAAGGGGAGGGGCTCTGGAGCTCATCTGCTGTACCAGCCAGAGGCACTGTGTCCTTCTATGGAGCTCAGGTCTTTGCTAGGCTACTGAAAGATAGGGGGGCCTGAACCTCTGACACCACCCTTGTTCATCTCTTCAGGCGCCAGGGGTTGAGGATTGCCCCCAGGAACTGTCCAGTCTGCTCTGTCAGGTGACTTTCTCTAACAGAATCAGCCCCCAAGGTTCAGGTGGGGAGCCCACAGACAGTATGGTTCAGCCAAGGCTTGTGGTTTGCCAGTAAGTCCAACAGAGGGAGAGGGGTGTAAGGGAATGCGGGAGTTTGTGCATGATCCATTAGCTGTTGGACATGGCCCCTAAGCCGGATGAGGATGGGAAAGATGGAGAGAGAAAAAGCTATGGAGTGCAGTGGCAATAGAGGGCAGGTGAAGAATATATCAGGGGTATTGTATGCTATATTCTTGTAACAGTTTTGTAAATTTAAAACTACGCTGAATAACATAACATTAAAAAGCAATTTCCTCCTTGTAAATGGTTGACTTTAAGGGTTATGGAAGCAACTCTGGATATGTCCACTGCTCTAGATTCTTGAGTACTGCTGTTGTCCTGAGGGGCACTGAGTCCCAGGTGGACTGACTGCAAAGAGGCCAAAGTAGGAAAATAGGCACCAACAGCCATGCCCAAGCCTACTGGTAGGAAGAAGTCTCCACCCCAGCAGAAGGGGAGGCGGAGGTCAGAGCCCTCTTGCTCCCTTCAGACTGAGTCTGGGGCAGAGAAGGTGCTCCTGAGAGGGCCAGAAGACAGTGTCTAACAACGCCAAGGGAGGGGAGCAGGGGCCGGTGCCGTGGCAGGGGAGGGGAGAACCAGGAAGTATTTTATCCTGAGTCTGACTAGCACCTCCATCATGCAGTGCACTCCTCTCCCCTGAGAGCCCCGGGGTCTTCCTCAGATCCCCTTTCCAGGGGTCCTGGGGTCTTCCTCAGATCTCCTCCCCTGGGGGTCCTGGGGTCTTCCTCAGCTCTGAAGTTTGGGCTACTGGTCTTCAGGTTGTGCTGGCCACTGGTGACATGCTAACTGCTCAAGCCTATTTGGGTCTGTGTTTTGGAGTCAGGCTTGGGAGCTGTGTAGAGCATTTCTGTGCACTGGCACAGATCTCAGCACCTTACCCCAATGCTCACGGTCTTCACCATACCCAGCAGCAATTTCCAACAGTCTGACAACTCCACCTCTCCAACATTTCTCGCTCCATTACAAGTTCAAAATTTCCCTCAAACGTTACCTTCTCGACACTGGCCTATTTCAACCTGTTCCTTCTCTCACCTCTCCTGGTTGCTGGATGTAGCCATTTGCTTCGTTTATGACAGATATAGCAGTGTGTTAATGTGGGAGAGAGAGAGAAGGGGAGAGAGAAAGAGTGGTGTGTGTGTGTGTATTTGATGTGTGTGTGTGAGACAGAGAGAAAGAGGGAATGATAGTAGTGTGCGTGTGTGTGTATGATGTCTGTGTGAGAGGGAGGTGTGTAAGAAAGTGTATGTGGATGTGTGTGGGAGAGTGTGTAAGAGAGAGTACGTGTGTGTGATAGAGTGAACGTGTGTGAGTTTGTGTGTGTGAGAGAGAGAAGATTGTGAGAGTGTGTGTGGTGTGTATGTGCGAGTGTGGTTATGTGAGAGAGTGTGAGAAACAGTGAGAGTATGTGCGTGTGTGTGTGTCTGAGAGACCATTTGTATGTCAAAGAGTATAAGAGAGAGCACCTGCATATCCACACCTAAGTTCATAGCAGCATTATTCACAACAGTAAAAAGATAGAAACAACCTAAGTGCCCATCAACAGATGAACGGATGAACAAAATGTGGTACATACATACAACGGAATACTATGCAACCATAACGAATAATGCTGAGTCCTTGAAACATCTTATAATGTGGATGAATCTGGAAGACATTATGCTGACTGAAATAAGTCACTTACAAAAGGACAAATGTTGCATGATCTCACTTTTATAAAAAGACAAAAATAGATGTACATACAGAAACTGATGTTCATTGGTGGTTACCAGGGATGGTGGGGGAGTGGAAATCACTCTTCAAATAGTATATGAGTGTTGTGGATTGACTTGCATCCCCCAAAAGTGTGTGTCAACTTGGCTAGTCCATGATTCCCTGTATTGCATGATTGTCCACCATTTTGTCATCTGATGTGATTATTCTGTGTGTTGTAAATCCTACCTCTATGATGTTAACGAGACAGGATTAGAGGCAGTTATGTTAATGAGGCAGGACTTAATCTACAATATCAGATTACATCTTAAACCAATCTTTTTTGAGATATAAAAGAGAGAAGCTAGCAGACAGTCTTGGGAACCTCATACCACCAAGAAAGCAGCGCTAAAAGCAGAGTGTGTCCTTTGGACCCAGGGTTCCTGCACTGAGAAGCTCCTAGACCAGGGAAGATTGATGACAAGGAACTTCGTCCAGAGCTGACAGACAAAAAAAGTCTTCCCCTGGAGCTGGTGCTGAATTAGAACTTCTAGCCTACTAGATCGTGAGAGAATAAACTTCTGTTTGTTGAAGTCATCCACTTGTGGTATTTCTGTTATAGAAGCACTAGATAACTAAGACAGAATTTGGCACCAGGAGTAGGGTGCTGCTGTAGCAGATACTACAATTCAGAAGCGGTTTTAAAACTGTGAATGGAAGAGTTTCAAGACTGCCCTGAAGAGACTGTTGGTGGAATTATGGAGATCAAAGACAATTCTGGTGAGGACTCAGAAGGAAATCAGGAAAGCTGTTACACTGGAGATGGCACAGACGGCGAGAGGCAGCAGCAGAGAACCAGCAACAGTGCTGGAGCCAACCCACACAGGGAGGAGTAGGGTGCCTGTGAACACTTATCAGTGGAGCTAGGCTTGAGGACCACGGAGCAAGAGAGCTGAGTGCCTTCCCATCGAAGTTTAGTGGTGGAGTAGGGTGCCTCCAGGCACTTATCTGGGGAGCTAGAGAGCCTCGGAACACTTGCCCCAGCAAGACAAACACAGGCAGTGAGGCCTGAGGGGCTGAGAGGCCAAGGAACCAGGAAGCAGAAGCTGAAGAGACAGGGAACACAGGAAGCACCGCTGTCTCAGTCTCAAACAGTGGAGTCACTACTCAGATGGACTAGGAGAATGGAGATACCCAAAGCCGAAGGAGCAGAGTTGCCATTCCAGTGGGCCTGGGAAGCAGAGCTGACACCCAGGGCTGAGGGGCTTCCACTCAGAATCCAGACAGTGTGGCCAATACCAAGAGTCTGGAGGGCAGGGATATTGTGTAAATGGTCTCAGAGAACAGAAGATTATTTTCAAGCCTTGAGGGCTAATGTAATGTGTTCTGCTTACTTGTTTGGTGCCTGTTATCCCTTCTTTCCCTCCAATTTCTCCCATTTGTAATGGCAAATTCTAGCTTGTGCCTGTTCCACCATAGTACTTTAGAAGTACGTAACTTGTATTCTAGATTTCACAGATAAAGAGGAATTTTTTGGATTTCGGAATTGAAGTTGAATTAAGACTTTTGCTATGATATGATGGAGTGAATGTGTTTTACATGTGGAAAGGACATGAATTTTGGGGGGCCAACGGGTGGAATGTCATGGATTGAATTGTGTCCCCTAAAAGTATGTGTATTATATTTAGCTAGTCCATGATTCCCAGTATTGTGTGATTGTCCACCATTCTGTCATCTGATGTGATTTTCCTATGTATTGTAAATCCTACTTCTAGGATGTTAATGAGACGGGATTAGTAGCAGTTATGTTAATGACGCAGGACTCAATCTAAAAGATTAGATTGTGTCTTAAGCCAATCTCTTTTGAGATACAGAAAAGAGAATCGAACAGAAAGACATGGGGACATCATACCACCAAGAAAGCAGTGCCGGGAGCAGAGTGTATTTTTTGGACCCCAGGTTCCTTCACTGAGAAGCTCCTAGTCCAGGGGAAGATTGATGACAAAGGTCTTCCTCCAGAGCCAACAGAGAGAGAAAGCCTCCCTCTGGAGCTGGCACCCTGAATTCAAACTTCTAGCCTACTATCCTGTGAGAGAATAATTTTCTCTATGTTAAAGCCATCCATTTGTGCTATTTCTGTTATAGCAGCACTAGATGACTAAGACAATGGAAAAGGTAACACCAAAGGGGGGTGAAGTGCACACAGCTTGACCAAGGGAAATGATGTCATTAAGAATTACACACACACAAAAAGGACATTTTTGGTAAATGCTAGGACATATATAATTTTGCAACAACAACCAAACAATAATGTGTGATTACATATGTATGTATGTATGCATATGTGTGTGTAGGTATATATAGTGTGTGCCTATATACATGTAGCTATATGTATATGTGTGTGTGTGTGTGTGTGTATGTATATTCATATATACATTAAAGCACATATGGGGCACAGTTACAGATACTTCGACACAACCAAACACCTCACGGGATTGGTCTTCTGGGTTTGATGTCTTAGGACCATAGTCTTGTGGGACAACTTAGTCAACTGGCATAATATAGTTCATAACATTTATGTTCTACATCCTAGTTTGGTGAGTAGCATCTGGGGTCTTAAAAGCTTGCAAGCAGCCATCTAGGATACAACTCTTGGTCTCTTCTCACCTGGAGAAAAAAAGAAAGAAGGAACCAAAGACTCGGAGAAGAAACTAATCTACAGAACTAACAGTCTGCATGATCCACAGCCTCATCTACCCTAACACCAGAAGAACTAGATGATGCCCAGCTGCCACCAATGACTGCCCTGACAGTGAACACAACAGAGAGTCCCGGATGGAGCAGGAGAAAGGTAGGGTACAGAACTCAAATTCTAGTAAGAAGACCAGACTTAATGGTCTGACTGAGACTGGAGGAACCCCGGAATGCACGGCCCCCAGATTCTCTATCAGTCCAGAACTAAAACAATTTCCAAGGCCAACTCTTCAGACAGGGATTGGACTGGACTGCGGGACATAAAGTGTTACTCATGAGGAGTGTGCCTCTTAGCTTAAGTAGATACAAGAGACTAAATGGGCAGCTTCTGTCCGGAGGTGAGATGGGAAGGCAGAGAGGGTTAGGAGCTGGTTGAATGTACATGGGGAATCAGGGGTGGAAAGGAGGAGTGTGCTGTCACAGTATGGGGAGAGGAATTTGGGTCACATAACAATGTATGTATAAATTTTTCTATGAGAAACTAACTTGAAATGTAAACTTAAATTACAACAATAAAAAAAAAGAGTGTGTGTATGAGACAGAGTGCATGTTTGTCTGAGACAGTGTGTGTTTGTGACAGTGTGTGTGTGTGAGAGAGAGTGCAGGGGATGGGTATGTGAGCAAGAGAGAGTGTAAGAGTGCGTGTATGTGCGTGAGTGAGACAGAGTGAGATTGTGTGTGGGCGGGGTGGCTGTGTGAGCGAGTTTGTGTGTAACAGTGAGTGTGTGTGTGACAGACAGAGTGTGTGAGAGAGTGTATGTGCATAAAAGTGTGTCTGTAAAAGAGTGTGGGTGGGTGAGTGGGTAGGTGTGTGAGTGTGAAAGTATATGTGAGAGTGTGTGTATGTGTGAGAGAGTGAGAGTGTGAGTTTGTGTAAGAGAGTGGGCAGGTGGGAGTTTCTGAACAAGAGTATGTTTGTGAGGGAGATATTTGTTGGTGGGCGTGCGTGAGAAAGAGTGTATGAGGGTTTGTGTGTGCGAGTGTGAGTGTGTGTGAGAGTGTATGTGTGTAGGAGAGTGTGAGTGTGTGTGAGTTACTGAGTGTGTTTGACAGAGAAAACCTGTGACAGAGTCTGTATGAGAGAGAGAAAAAGAGTGTGTGTGAGTGAGAGAGACAGAGACAGAGACAGAGAGCCCTTGATGGGCTGACCCAACGCCACACAACCACCTCTGAACAAAGCAGAAAGAGAGGGGTCAGTCACTGATGTTACAGATGATGTCCTGCACTGGTTTTCTTTTTTAGGGAGTCACAATGACACAGTCACCTAATGGGATCCTGAACTGGCAGGGTCTTTAAACCCCAGGATCCATTCCCTCAGGGAGGCATTCACTTCTGTATTCATTTATTCACTCAACTCTATCATCATCCAGTGTTTATCAGGTCCATACACTAGTTGAGCAGATCTGCCCACTGAAAATGCACAGACTACTGGCGGAGAGCAACTCAGAATAAATTTAAAGCTGTGTGGTAGGTACTAAATATAGTTAGGAAAACACGCTGCTTGCAAACCGGAGGAAGTCAATAACTGCATAAAGAGGTCAGGGAAATCTTGTCAAATGAGTGAGATTTGGGATTACTGTGGACCCCTGAGTTGGGTGCCACCAGCTAGGGGACACACATGGGGACAAGAAGAACTCTTGGCAAGTAAATGGCTTCAACAAAGGTTTGGAGGCAACCTAGAGCATGGGGTGTCTGATCAATTACCAAAACCAAAACAAGAAAAAAATCAAACCTGTTGCCTTTGAGTCGATTCTGACTCATAGCGACCCTATAGGGCAGAGTAGAATTCCCCCATACGGTTTCCAACGAGGGCCTCGTGGATTGGAACTGCCAACCTTTTGGTTAGCAGCTTGTAGCTCACCATAGCTCTTTAACTACTGCACCACCGTGCTGGTTGATCAATTGCAGTGGGCTTAATATGGCAGAAAGGCGTGGTGGAGCTGGGAGGTGGAGGGGAGGCTGGTGCAAGAAATGGGGCTTGGAACATGGTCTGGTCCAGTCTTCAAAGGTTGTGTCATGAATGTGATCTCTTACACTCTGCGCTGTCCAGTACAGTGCCTTGTTGGAATAAAAATCTGCTGCAAATATAAAATACACACCAGATTTTGAAGACTTAGTATGAAAAAAAGAGTTTAAACTAGCTCATAACTAATTTCATACTGATTTATTGTTGAAATGATAATATTTGGATGTTGTTGTTTTTAGCTGCTGTCCAGTTGGCTCCCAATTCATGATGACCCCCTGCACAATGGGACCGGACCACTGTGATCCATAGGGTTTCATTAGCTGATTTTTGAAAGTAGATCTCCAGGCCTTTCTTCCTAGTCTGCCTTAGTCTGAAAGCTCCACTAAAACCTGTTCAGCATCATAGCAACAAACAAGCCTTCACTCATAGATGGTTGGTGGCTGCGCATGAGGTGCACTGGCTGGAAATTGAACCCTGGTCCCTCATATGGAAGGTGAAAATTCTTCCACTGAACCACCACTGGGTTGAATAAAATACATTATTCAAAAATCTGTTCATTGTACTTTCACCTAAAGCACAATAAAAAAAAATGTTTACTTTTACTTTTTATTTTAATGTTGCCCTAGAAAATTGTGGCTTACAGATGTGTCTCGCAGATGTGCCTTAGAGCACAGGGAGACTATTAAGGTTTGGAGAGGAGTGCAGGCAAAGCTGGATCTGGGAGTAATGAAGATGGGGGTGAAGGTTACAGGCTGCAGGAGGAGGTCAGAAAATGGTCAAGGTAAGAAACATCTAAGCTTGTCATTTCCCATTAAAAGAAAGGGATTAACGAGGGGATGGCCAGCCTGATGGCTGATGAGGAAATAATGGTAACACTATTTTATTGAGCTACAGTTACACCCAGGTTAAGCACGTTATATAAATCAATTAACTGCAAATGGTTAATGCTGTCAGCTGCTAACGGAAAAGTTGGTGGTTCAAGGCACCCCAGAATAAAGACCTGGCAATCTACTTCCGAAAAATCAGCCACTGAAAACCCTTTGAGTACAGTGCTACTGTGATACGCATGGTGGCACCGTGAGTCAGAGTCAACTGGACAACAAGTGGTCGTTATTATCCATGTGCTAAGACTCGAGGCCCGAGTCCAGGAAACCAGTGGGTGTCGGGATAATGGAGGAATCCAATCAGACTCCCTGCTTCCCTGATTTCTTGTCACGGCACTGAATCCCTACTCAGGAAGATTCTTGTCATGGCACTGAATCCCTAATCAGAAGGATGAATGCAAACGAGGTACAGGTTATAAGCAGAAGACAGAGTTCCTTTGAGACCACCTAGCTGGCCATTAGAAACTTGGGCTTAGGGCCCTCTCCCCAGGGGCAAAGCCTGATGCAAGTGGATGCCCAAAGGGTATGCTGAGCGTACCATGAGCTGAGGCCACTGTTTTACAAACGAGAAACTCATGGACCACACGTGGTGGGGCCAATATTGAACTGCGCCTGTCCTCTGGAGAGACCTGGGTCTTTTTAACCATGGTCAATGGACATTCTCAGCCAAGATGGAGTTGGAGGGGCAATGTTTCCCTGGTGGCTCTCTGAGTATGAGGCATGCCCACACACAGTGGACAGAGGGTCCCTCTCTTCAGTGCCTATTCTGACCACCACCCAGGGGTGCAGGGGGCCTAGCTGTGGGCCAGGGCTCCAAGGACCGCTGTGGTCTCTTCACACTACGCCCAATACGGCCATTGATGAGGCTGCACCCTTCCTGCCTCCAGGTCTTTCCTGGATCCAAGGATTAGAATCCCTGGAGTCAGCAGGCAGGAAGCCCTGCAGGTGACCCTGATTACCCTGACTCTTACTGGAGGCAGGAGCTAGAGAGTTTCTCTTGAGCAGGGTCAGCAAAGTACAGCCCAGGCCCAGATCCCGCTGACCTCTGATCCTGTATATAAAGCTTAATGGGGACACAGTCACACTCACTCTTTCCCATATTGTCTATGGCTTCTTTAGTACTGTTGTTGTTAGCTACCCCGGACTCATGGTGGCCCCATGCACAATGGGATAGGACTGTTGCACTCCATAGCACTTTCTATGGCTGATTTTGGAAATAAATTGCATGGCCTCCTTCCTAGTCTACCTTAGTCTGGAAGCTCCGCTGAAATCTGTTCAGCATCAGAGCAACACACAAGGCTCCAATGACGGGTGGGTGGTGGCTGTGTATTAGGTGCTTTGGCAAAGGAATTCAAACTGGGTCTCCTACATAGAAGGCAAGAATTCTACCACTGAACTACCTCTGCCTCCATGTAGAGGCTAGGATGCTGATAAATATCCCACAATGCACAGGGCAGCCTCCACAACCAATAATAATCCAGTCTGAAATGTCAATGGTGCCGAGGGTGAGAACCCTGCCCTAGACCTATCACTTGGTACCTGTTCCTCTCCCCAGAGGCCCAGTAAAGGCGTTTGCTACACGTGTTTACCTTGTAACTACCGGGCATAATCAGATGACAACAGAGAGTCCTACCCTCTGGCAGAGGTCCCTGGGTGGGCATGGTTAACATGCTCAGCTGCTAACCAAGAAGTTTGAATCCATCTAGAGGCACTTGAAAAGAAAGGCCTTGCAATCCACTTCTGAAAATCAGCCAATGAAAACCCAATGGATCACAACAATCTGATTCCATTGTGCATGGGGTTGCTATGAGTCGGGGCGACCTGACAGCAGCTAACAACAATGACTATGTATTGTATATGTGGAGTCCATGGGTGGTGCAAATGGTGAATGCCCTCAGCTGATAACTGAAAGGTTGAAAGTTTGAGTCCACCCAGAGATGGCTTGAAAGAAAGCCCTAGTGATCTACTTCCAAATAATCAGCCATTGAAAATCCTTGGTGCACAGTTCTGTTCTGATACACATGGGGTCATCATGAGTCAGGGTCAACTCTACTGCAATGGGACTGGAAACTTAGGCAAGGACATGGCCCCAAAGAGCTCCTTTCAGCTCCTTGCCCCCATGACGAAGAACAGTAGGGGCTCACCTGAGCCCTCTGCATGAAGCCCAGGTCAAGGAGACTATGACTAGCCAGTTGTCTCTTGGATACGCCCCACCCCATTCTGACCTTTCACAGAACATCTGTTGTATCCTCAGAACAAGGTAAGACTTAACCCAGCAAAAAAATTTCCCAAAGCATACATAAGCAGCTTTAATTTTCCAATTCAGCACCCAATGGGGCCCCTAGTGACACTGCTGGGCCCCAAAAAGTTCCAGACACACTATAGGGCTGTGGCAGGTACAGTCTCCACAGCCTCATCTCCCCCTCAGCCCCCTGGCCCTGGTGGCTGGCTTCTCCATGCCAACACGTGCCCCTTTGGCCTTTAGTTCCAGGTGAATGTGTCCTGGGAGGCGTGGGACCCTGAAGCAGCAGGCTCCTTGTCTTCCCCCCTCACCTTCTCCTTCTCTCTGCCCATGCTCAGAGCTCCCACAGCACAGTAGTACGCAGCCTCATCCTTGGCCTGCAACTCGGAGATGCTCAAGTACCATGTGTGCTGGCCACGTCTTTGGAGCCAGAGAAGTGAGGGGGTGTCCTGGGGTCCTGCTTTTTGTCTGAGGGTGAGAACCTTAGCAGAAACCCTGGCGCCTGGCCAGGCCTCTGCTGGTACCAGTTCACACCATAAATGCCCACGTCGTACTCTTTGCTTGGGGTGCAGGCGAGGGTGACCATAGTCCCGAGGGATGAGGACACCGACAGAGGCTGGTGCAGCACTGGCTGAGGGCCACAACCTGGAACACAGAGGTGCATGGGACCCAGAGCTGGCAAAGCAAAGGAAGGGGCAGGAGGAGGCGAGCTCCGTAGGGGCTCTCTCACCTGTGCAGGGGGTGAGCAGCGTGAGCAGGACAGGTGCCCAGGACATGGTGCAGGTGTGCCGCTTGGCCTCGTGGGTCACAGCTCCTGGCCCTGGCATGCCCATCAGCCCCTGTCCCCTCCTGCCTCCAAGGGGTGGGGCTATGCACAGCTCCACCCCCACCCCTTTCCTGGCCACTGCCCTCCTGATCTTCCTAGGCTTGCAGCATTTGTTGGGGAGCAGCCTGGTGGCCGCCTTGGTTTTCGGGAGGAAACACCTGCTGCAGGCACTGGTGGGCAGGAGGTGGGCTCGGGTCCCTGGGCTTGGGGGTCATCTCAGGTTCCACACTAGGAAGCTGAGCCCCACAGAAATAAGTCCTTTGTTCAAATTTACAGGCCTGTGAGCCAGGAAGCCAAGACACAAAGCACCTGCTTCATGCAGCCGAAAACATTATGGGCCCAGTACTTGTCTTGGTCAGCGTTCTCCAGAGAAACAGAACCAGTGAGATGCACGTACATATATAAAAACCAAACCAGTTGCCCTCGAGTCACATCTGACTCTGTCAGAGTACAACTGTGCTCCATAGCATTTTCAAGGCTCTGCCCTTTCAGAAGCAGATCACCAGGACTTTCTTCCGAGGCGCCTCTGGGTGGGATGGAACCACCAACCTTTCAGTTAGTAGTCAAGTGCTTAATCATTTGCAACCCCTGGGAACGTCATGTATATATAATATACATAGAGAGAGAAAGATTTACTTCAAGGAATTAGCTCTTGTGGTCATGAGGGGATAGCAAGTACAAAATCTATAGTTTGGGTGGCAGGCTGGAGACTTCTGCAGGCTTCCATCCCAAGATCCGTAGGTTAGGTGACGGGAACTGGAGAGAGGGAGTTCTGCCAAAATTTCTATTTTATAGTCTGAAGGCTGACCACACCCTAAGGAAACTCCCCTTTTAACAGATTGATTACATCACATCATATCATATCACATTACATTATGGAAATTAATTACATTACATTGCATTAGATTACACTGCGGAAGAGCAACTAGTCTAGTGTTTGGCCAAACCCCTGGGAACCATAGCCAGGCCAAGATGACACAAACTTCACCACCAGCTCCCTTTCACACTACCAGCAATCCCTTCAAATCCAGAGCCTTTTCCTCCTAGAATGAAGGAGGCCCATTGGTGGCTCAGGGTAGGTGGGAGCGGAGGTAGAATGGCCTCCTCTCCCTGCCTGAGCCCTCCTGACTGCTCTTTCTTATGATGGTGTGCCCAGGGAGCTGTGTGGCAGAGTCTTGAGTGCCTAGTCCCTGAGCCTGTAGAAGCCCTGCTCCATGGCCCCCAGGAGGCCCAGCATCTACTCTACTCTGTGCAGAAATTTGGACAGGAACTCCCACATCCCCTCCCTCCTCAAATCATTTCAGAGCTCTCTCATTGAAGCACAGCCAGACAGGGCAGCCAGGGTACGGAGGAAACCTCAGCTCTCAGTGGAGCTCAAAGGCAAGGCCTCTCTCTGGGGGTAGGTACAAAGGGGCCTCTTTAGTGGAATGGGTCATTCGTGAGTCTTGTTCTACTTGGAAGGAGTGAGGGGAGTCAGCCAATGAAATGAGAACACATCTTTAATCCTAGAAGGATGTGGGGTGACTCACGACTGTGATAATTTTCAGGGCCACCAACCAGTTGTCCTCAAGTTGGTCCCAGCTATTGGCCACTCCATATGTGCAGAGCAGAACTGCTCCACAGGGTTTTCATGGCTGTGATCTTTCAGAAGCAAATCTCCAGGCCTTTCTTCCAAGGCACCTCTGGGTGGGTTCTAATCATCAACCTTTCGGTTGGTAGTCAAATGCTAATCGTTTGCACCACCCGGGGACTCTTGATTTCCAGGCAGAGACTGGAAAATTCCCAGATGTGACTCAGTCTCCCCACAGAGCCAGCAGATTGCCAGCCAGCTTCATGTGTATCTGTGCTGAGGGTCCTTTGGGTCACAATGACACTGGGGACCCAAAGAGCACCCAGTCCAGTAGAAAGAAATCCTGTTCCAGGGCAGGAAGGGGGACAAGGAGAGGCTTCCCATGGCTGCATGCCCACCCACACCCGCAGTCATGGAGGCAACGTCCTTGGATTTGGAAGCAAGACCCTTTCCCAGGGTGCACACTGGGACCACCGCCACCACAGGGTCTCTTCATCCTGGGCTCCCAGCAAGCTACCGACTTCCTCTCCTGGAGCCACAGCAAAGACCAGCAGGGTGCCGTTTTCAGTTTCCTAAACGAGGTGCACAAGCATAGTACTTGTCCAGTCTCGTTCCCCTCCCCGCTCTCCAACTCACTAGGCAGGCAAACTTTTGCCCACCAGCATCATTCTTTGTGTAAGACCCCACTATGTCTCCCTGAAGACACTTAAACCAAAGAGAAACCAAACCTATTGCTGTTGGGACGGCCCCTGACTCATGGCAACTCCATGCATTACAGAGTAGAACTGTGCTCCCGAGGGTTTTCTTGGCTGTAATATTTGTGGAAACAGATTGCCAGGCCTTTCTTCTGAGGTGCTTCTGGGTGAGTTTGAACCTTTAGGTTTAGTCAAACAAACCATTTGCACCACTCAGGGACCTTCCAAAGACACTTACAAGGCAACAATATGAACTTGGAAATAGAAGCATCCATAGAAATCAAGTGAAATAAGGTTTTCTCTGTTTCTGATGGAGGTGAGTAAGCCAAGAATCTTGGGCGAGATCATTATTTCTCCATTTATTCAACAAATATGCAAATAAGCACTGGGCACCCACTCTGCCAGTCACCGCATATTCGTGGCAAATTCGAGAGCAAGGACACTGCCTATTCCCAAGGACCCACCACAGAGTGCAGTGGGCAGACACTGAGGGCTTCCCTGAGCCTGGACCCACATTATCATCCCATAAACCAGGCTCCTCCCTCTGGTTGCTATTTTGGCAGACTGCTGAAGGGTGCTTCCACCACCCCCGGGATCCTGACCCCACTGAGAAAAAAAGAAGCAAATGATCTCGGGGGCAAGGAAGTTAGCTAGGTCCATGGAAGGGGTAAGATTTGCATCTTACTTCAGTCAGCCCCTGAGCAGGAAATGTAAGGCTCACCCATGGAAGGTAGTTGCAAGATGGCCCCAGCAAGGTCTCACCCACTTGCCCTTCTTCTCCGCAAGCACTGGAGTCCTCACTTCCTCCCCTTGAATCTGTACCACATGTGATTGCAGCTGACGTGCCCCAATGTGGCCTGGACAGGATTGAACAGCCCCAGGACTCCTTGCACTTGCAAATGCATAGTAGATTAACCACACCTTGGGCTGAGGTGAGCCCCCTGCACAGTCTCGGCTGCCCCATGTCCAGACTCTCTCTGACTTGGAGCAGAACTCACCCATCTCAGCCAGCTGGGCCAGTTCCAGAACTCAGCTCCCTGCTGCCTCTCCCTCCAACTGCTCCACTGGCCCAGGTGAGGTGTGAGGAAGGCCTCTGGGTCCCTTTGACCACCCCTGTGTCCAGACATAGCAGCAACCACATGTGTGGCCTGTCACTCCTCCCTCTTCAGCACAGGCAGCCTAGCTGTTGTTGTTAGCAGCTGTGAAGTCAACCCTGACTCATGATGACCTCATCCCCACAGAACAAAACACTGCCCAGTCCTGTATCATCCCATGATTCGTTGCGGATTGGACCATTGTGACCCATAGGATTTTCACTGGCTGATTTTTACAAGTCAATCCCCAGGCCTTTCTTCCTAATCTATCTTAGACTAGAAACTCCATTGAAACCTGTTCAGCATGATAGCAACCTGCAAGCCTCCACTGACAGATGCAATATATCCTAATTAATATTAATATTTAATATATTAATATTTAATATATCCCTATTAAATCTGTTGATAAGTCCTTCTATTGTGTTTCTCTTTTCATTTATTGTCCCTTTCAATTGCAATATCTCTTTTTTTAGATCCTCATTTTGTTCTTGCACTGTTTTCTTTATTTCTTTAAGATCTTTGTCTATGTTTACCCTTAACTCTTCAATTATGTTCAGTGTTGTTGTACTGTATTCTTCCATTTTTTTTGTTTTTGGTCATCCCTAGATGAGCTTTCATTCTCATTATCATGTTCATTTGGATGGGCCATTGTTTCTCTGTTCTTTGTGTTTCTTGTGATTTTTTGTTGGGGCATTGGAATTTTCAAGGGTGTTAACTTTCTCAGTTCTTCCCAGTATTTGGTATTTTTGCCTGCACTACTTTCTCCAAAAAATTCTTAGGTGGTGTCATGGATTGAATTATGTCCCCCAAAAAATGTGTGTATCAGTTTGGCTGGGCCATGATTCCCGGTATTGTGTGATTTTCCTATATGTTGTAAATCCTGCCTCTATGATGTTAATGAGGGAAGATGGGCTGCAGTTGTGTTAGTGAGGCAGGACTCAATTTACAAGATTGGATTGTGTCCTGAGGCAGTCTCTTGAGATATAAAAGAAAGAAGTGAGCAGAGAGACAGTGGGACCTCATACCACCAAGAAAAGTGTCAGGAGCAGAGCGCATCCTTGGGAACTGGGGTCCCTGTGCAGAGAAGCTCCCAGTCTGGGGAACATTGATGAGAAGGCCAACACAGAGAGAAAGTCTTCCCCTGGAGCTGATGCCCTGAATTTGGACTTTTAGCCTACTTTACTGTGAATAAATAATTTCTCTTTGTTGAAGCCATCCACTTGGGGTATTTCTGTTATATAGCAGCACTAGATGACTAAGACAAGTGGGCAGAGCCTTCAGCCTTTGCTTATTGTTTCCTCTCTCTGTCTCTGTGATAGCCTCTTCTCCCTCCCAGGCTTAATTAGGATTCAAAAGTTCCAGATCTCAGTTTTCAGCTTTCAGTGTCTCCCAAACACACCAGAGAACACACTGGTCAATCTGTCCACCAGCAGGCACCACCACTCAGACATGATATCATCCACTAATCAACATTTCCACCAGGGGATGCAGTCCCCTCTCTCTGGTTATTACCCTTCTCTGTTTCTGTGATCAGGTTTTCACTTGGAAAACCCACTCCCAGCAAGCGCCCTTCTGGGCTCAGTGCTGCCCTTTAGTTTTGCTTGAGGCTTCCTTCCCTGCTCTTTGGGGGCTGCTTATATCTGAGCTGGAATTCAGGGGAAGCACAGGCAGACTTTCCTTCATTTCAGGAGGAGATGGGGCTGGCACTCCCCAGAAAGACCTCTGAAAGATCTGTCTTGTTGGTTTCAGAGCCCCAGTGGCCCTATGATGGTGTAGGAAGCAGTCTCCGCTTAGGTGACCCCCCTCCTGGCTCCACTGTAGGGAACCTTCTGTAGGAGTTCATACCATTCCAGCATCTGATGGTTACCAGGGAGGGGAAGGGTTGTCACACTCTGAATGTACCCCCAGGGAAGTCTGTCCTGTTGCTATCAGAGCCCATCCCTTAGTATGTTGGCTGTGGGTGTAGCCTCCACTCAAGATGCCTGCTTCCTAGTACACAGCTGCCTTAGTCAGCAGTCTTCAGCACCAACCAGAAGGGACAGCAGAGAGACCCAAACTGCCCCACAGGGAGGTCTGCACTGTTGTTTTCAGAAGCCTGAGCTATATGGTGAACAGGGAGGCAGGTAGAGTGCTGACTATAGGAGCAGACTCCACTTCAGGGGCCTTCTGTAGCAATTCACAGCTGGCTTACAGGTGACAGTGGGTGGAGGAGGGGTTGTCACACTCCCGACAGACCCCCAGGGAGGTGTGCCTTGTTGCTATCAGAGTCCGCCCTGTAGTATGTTGGCTATGGGTGTAGTCTCCACTCAAGATACCTGCTTCCTAGCACGCAGCAGCCTCAGTTGGCAGTCCTCAGCACTGATTGGAATGGGGAGCAGACAGACCAGAACTGACTCCCTGGGAGGTCTGTTGGTTTCAGAGGCCTGAGCTATGGGATGTTCAGGGAGGCAGTTAGCCTGTTGGCTATGAAAGCATACTTCACTACAAGGGCCTTCCGTAGCAATTCACAGTAGGCTTGCAGCTGACAGAGTCCACATGGGGGACCCCGAGAAAGATCTGCCTTGTTGATTTTAGAGCAGAAGCTTGGGGTCCTGTCTCTTTGTACAGGAAGGGGATGTGGTGGTTAGTGAAGTTTGCTAGGGCCACTTCCCCAGTTTACAGCAGCCAGCAGCCCACGGGGCTGGGGAGAGGGGCAAGGATGGTGAGACAAGTGATTATCCTACCACATATGACTCATTGTTAATTCGTTGATTCTTGCCTGTCTGAGGTCTCCTGCTTCTTTCCTTTGCTCCCCAATTCACAGTCCCTTAAAGCCGAGCATATTTGTGGGGGAGGATCAGAACAATGGTCTATTTACGCTGCCATCTTCCCTGAATTCTATGTTTAACTTTTTGAAGAACCACCAAATTGTTTTTCAAAGCAGTTGCACCATTTTACATGCCTACCAGCAATGTATGAGGGTTCCAATTTCTCCACATCCTCACTAACACTTGTTATTTTTCTTTTTTTTAAATTAACTTGTGTTATTATAGCCATCCTAGTGGGTGTGAAGGAGCCCCAGTAGTGCAATGGTTATGTGCTCTACTGCTAACCCAAAGATCAGTGGTTCGAACTGACCAGCTCCTCCTCAGGAGAAAAGACCTGGCGATCTGCTCCCATAAAGATTACAGCCTAGGAAACCCTATGGGGCAATTCTCCTCTGTCCTATAGAGTCATTATAGGGTTGCTATGGGTCAGAATGGAACGCTGGTAGCACAGGCCTTAAGAGCTATGGCTGCTAACCAAAAGATTAGCAGTTTGAATCCACCAGCTGCTGCTTGGAAACCCTACGGGGTGCTTCTACTCTGTCCTGTGGGGTCGCTATGGGTTGGAATCGACTTGATGGCAACAGGTTTGGTTTTTTGGTTTATGAGTCAGACTAGATTGGAAAGCACACAACAACAACAGTGGGTGTGAAGTAGTATCTCTTTGTGGTTTTGATTTGTATTTCCCTAGTGTCTAAGGACTAAGCAAGCATCTTTTCATGTGCATATTGGCCACTTGTACATCTACTTTGGAGAAGTGTCTATTCAAGTCCTTTGCCCATTTTTAAAATTGGATTATCCATCTTTTTATTATTGAGTTGTAAGAGTTTTTGCTTTTTTTTTTTTTTTTGATGTATTCTGGATACTAGATCCTTATCAGATATATCATCTGCAAATATTTTCTTCTATTCTATGGATTGTCTTTTCACTTTCTCCATACTGTCCTTTGATGCACAAAAGTTTTTATTTTTTAATGAAAGTCCAGTTTACCTATTTTGTCTTTTGTTGCTTGTGATTTTGGTGCCATATCTAAGAACCCATTGCTTAACTAAGGTCATGCAGATTTATACCTGTGGTTCCTTCTAAGAATTTATAGTTTTAGCTCTTACATTTACGTCTTTTATCCACTTGGAGTTTTTCTTTTTAATGGTGTGAGGTTTTCTTTTTTTTGTTAGGTGCTGTTGAGTCGGTTCCGACTCACAGTGACCCTATGAACAAACAGAACGAAACACTGTCCGGTCCTGCACCATCCTCACAATCGTTGTTATGCTTGAGCTCATTGTTGCAGCCACTGTGTCAGTCCATCTCATTGAGCGTCTTCCTCTTTTTCGCTGACCCTGTACTTTACCAAGCATGATGTTCTTCTCCAGGGACTGATCTCTCCTGACAACATGTCTAAAGTATGTAAGACATAGTCTCGCCATCCTTGCTTCTAAGGAACATTCTGGTTGTACTTCTTCCAAGACAGATCTGTTCATTCTTTTGGCAGTCCATGGTATATTCAATATTCTTCGCCAACACCACGGTTCAAATGCATCAATTCTTCCTCTGTCTTCCTTATTAATTATCCAGTTTTCACATGCATATGAGGCAACTGAAAACACCATGGCGTGGGTCAGGCACACCTTAGTCAAGGTGACATCTTCACTTTTCAACACTTTAAAGAAGTCTTTTGCAGTAGATTTGCCCAATGCCATGCATCTTTTGATTTCTTGACTGCTGCTTCCATGGGTGTTGATTGTGGATCCAAGTAAAATGAAATCCTTGACAACTTCAATCTTTTCT
>NW_004444093.1:6365144-6373143 GCF_000243295.1 Trichechus manatus latirostris | reverse complement strand
ATATTGTTCTATAATTTCCACATTTGGTTGGATCACCTTTCTTGGGAATAGGCATAAATATGGATCTCTTCCAGTCGGTTGGCCAGGTAGCTGCCTTACAAATTTCTTGGCATAGACGAGTGAGCACTTCCAGCACTGCATCTATTTGTTGAAACATCTCAATTGATATTCCACCAATTCCTGGAGCCTTGTTTTTCACCAGTGCCTTCAGTGCAGCTTGGACTTCTTCCTTCAGTACCATTGGTTCCTGATCCTATGCTACCTCTTGAAATGGTTGAACATAGACAAATTCTTTTTGGTGTAATTACTCTGTGTATTCTTTCTAACTTCTTTCGATGCTTCCTGTGTCATTTAATATTTTCCCCATAGAATCCTTCACTATTGCAACTCAAGGCTTGAATTTTTTCTTCCGTTCTTTCAGCTTGAGGAATGTCGAGCGTGTTCTTCCCTTTTGGTTTTCTACCTCCAGGTCTTTGCACATGTCATTATAATACTTTCCTTTGTCTTCTGTAGCTGCCTTTTGAAATCTTCTGCTCAGTTCTTTTACCTCCTCATTTCTTCCTTTTGCTTTAGCAACTCGACGTTCAAGAGCAAGTTCCAGAGTCTCTTCTAACATCCATTTTGGTCTTTTCTTTCTTCCGTCTCTTTAATGACCTCTTGGTTTCTTCATATATGATGTCCTTGATGTCATTACATAACTTGTCTGGTCTTGGGTCATTAGTGTTCAGCATGTCAAATCTATTCTTGAGATTGTCTCTAAATTCAGGTGGGATATGATCAAGGTCATACTTTGGCTCTCCTGGACTTGTTCTAATTTTCTTCAGTTTCAACTTGAACTTGCATAGGAGCTATTCATGGTCTGTTCTGCAGTCAGCCCCTGGCCTTGTTCTGACTGATGATATTGAGCTTTTCCATCATCTCTTTCCACAGATGTAGTTGATTTGATTCCTGTGTATTCCATCTGGCGAGGTCCAAGTGTATAGTCACCATTTATGATGGTGAAAAAAGGTATTTGCAATGAAGAAGTCGTTGGTCTTGCAAAATTCTATCATGCGATCTCTGGCATCGTTTCTATCACCAAGGCCATATTTTCCAACTACCTATTCTTCGTTTCCAACTTTCGCATTCCAATCACCAGTAATTATCAATGCATCCTGATTGCATGTTCGATCAATTTCAGACTGCAGAAGCTGGTAAAAATCTTCAATTTCTTCATCTTTGGCCTTCGTGGTAGGTGCATAAATTTGAATAATAGTTGTATTAACTGGTCTTCCTTGTAGGTGTGTGGATATTATCCTATCACTGATAGTGTTGTACCTTAGGATAGATGTTGAAATGTTCTTTTTGACTATGAATGCAACACCATTCCTCTTCAAGTTGTCATTCCTGACACATAGAACATATGATTATATGATTCAAAATGACCAATACCAGTCCATTTCAGCTCACTAATGCCTAGGATATTGATGTTTATGCATTCTGTTTCATTTATTATGATTTCCAATTTTCCTAGATTCATACTTCATACATACCACGTTGCAATTATTAATGGATGTTTGCAGCTGTTTCTTCTCATCTTGAGTCGTGCCACATCAGCAAATGAAGGTCCCGAAAGCTTGACTCCATCCAAGTCATTAAGGTCAACTCTACTTTGAGGAGGCAGCTCTTCCCCAGTCGTACTTTGAGTGCCTTCCAATCTGGGGGGCTCATCTTCCTGCACTGTATCAGACAATGTTCTACTGCTATTCATAAGGTTTTCACTGGCTAATTCTTTTCAGAAGTAGACTGCCAGGTCTTTCTTCCTAGTCTGTCTTAGTCTGGAAGCTCAGCTGAAACCTGTCCACCATGGGTGACCCTGCTGGTATCTGAATACCAGTGGCATAGCTTCCAGCATCACAGCAACACGCAAGCCCCCACAGTAAGACAAACTGACAGACACATCGGGGTGGTGTGAGGTAGAAGGTCCAAATTCATTCTTTTGTTTGTGGATCTAGTTGTCCCACTTAGAAGTCAGTCGAAGCGAAAAATAAAATACACATAGCCCTGTTTTGCTTTGACCCTATCAAAACACTGTTTCATTTAAAACTCTTAAACTCTGCTCTTCCTCAAAACTCTATAGTAGTTACCCTATCTTTTTCTTTGTTTGGGTGTTTCGTCTCCCTTGTTGGTATAAGCCAATATACCTGACTGTGTAGGGCTATAGGTTTGTCCCTAGCAGTCTTAAGCTGATTGGGTTAGGACCACCTTTTGCTAGAATTTCCTCAATTCTATTCTAATGATTAATTTCTACTCTTCAGATAGTATCACATCATGTTAATTATTTTTTATTTATGGAATTTTAAAAAATTGATGATATTATTTTATAATATTAATTCTGATTAATGTCAACTGAAAAAGAAAAATTGTTCCAGGCTTAGTCTGGAACAGAATCTTTTGGCATGCTCTGACTTTGACCCAGGGGCATAACTAAATGGTCTGACAGGGTTTTTTTGTTTTTTGTTTTTTTTAACACCAACAGAAATTTAATATTTCTGGTTCCCTTCATGGTTGCACAACTCCCAGGACTGGGCCTTCCAGCCACTGTGGAGCTCCAGTTCCCACACAGGAGCCCACATGGGTGTAGGGCCAGGAGATAAAAAAATGAAACAAGGATTTACCCCACTCTTTGTGTCCCCCGAGAACCCCCTCTCTACTGAACTTCATTGTCCCCAGTGGATGGGAAAGAAGTGAGAGAGGAAGCCCTGAAGAGAGATGGCTGCATACGTGGACAGGCTGCTCTGTAGAGAAGCAGAGAGACAGCCTCAGCCCTAATTCTCCTGGGCTCTACCCAGCAGGGTATGTACCCTGACATGATACAGTTGACACTTGTGTGAGCTGCAGAGGAAAAGCAGAGGAAGGTGAGTGTGAAATACAGTGATGCAAATGTTCCGATACCCAGCAAAGAACCAAGATAAAACCCAGAGGCCATAGTTTCAGCCCTGTTGTACCAGCAGGCCCCTGGACCAGACCCCCAGAGAGATTCTGTACCATAGCTGCCAGTGCAGGAGGTCCTATCCTCTACCCTGAGAGTGGCTGAGTCAGTGCAGACTGAACCCATGTCCCTGAAAGGAAGGAGGAACATTCCTGAGATCTCACAGCAAGACTGTGGGGTGATGCCTGGCTCTCCTCTCCCTTCCCCCACCCTTGGGTCTGATCCCTGCTCCCTGACTCCACAGTCTTCCTCTGACCTGGTCCTGTAGGGTGGAGTCCTCACTGCTTGCTGCTTCTTCCTGCCCTGGCAAGAAATATGTGACTAGGGTGTGGGGGGCAGTAGGAAGAATTGGGAATTTCCATGAGGAGGCTCTGCAGGAAGTCAGAACTGCCAACAGAGCCTAAGTATCAAGAAAGTAACACTCATTACCACCTCCAGGGGAGGAGTCCCATCATGTGGAGGATAGTAACCCACTCCATAGTTTGCACCTGTCGGGGTCACCAACTGTGGTGTGATGAATTACTTAGAATGGCCTTTCTCGCCATGGTCTTATAACTCCCACCCAGGTGATTGGGTGTGGCTGTGCAAAATAAGATAATTGTGACCCACCAAGGGGGTTGGTCAGTTTTGCCTTAAAAGAGAGCCAATTCGAGAACAGAGGGTAGAGCCCACCACCACCAAGGAAGGAGATACCAACAGCAGAGACCCGGCAGCAGGACATGGCATGATGGGCTTCCTGGCCAACAAAGAGAGAAAGTTGAGTGCCTTTGGGCAGAGACTGAGGACCAGGGAGAGGTATGCCTGTGAGCACAGCTAGGGAGAGGCTATCCTGATGGAAGAACTGTATCCTGAGTGTTTCTGAGCCTGAATTGTAACTGTTACTTCCCTAATAAACCCCGTAACTGTGAGTATGGTCCGTGAGTTCTATATGGCCATTGCAATGAATTATCAAACCCAGCAGAGAAGTAGAGAGTGCTGTGCGAGGGATGGTTGGTGTCAGAATTAGTAAAGATGGCAGAGAGAGGAGGCTTGTCTGGCCTCCACCTCATGGTAGTCAGCCTTGTGCTGTTGATCTTGGTTCTCTTTCCCCCTTGTGGAGTTGGAGGAGGTCAGATACTGCCCCCACGCCATTTTTACACCAACAAAAGCAAACTCACACACAGGCACTGGATGGAATGACACTTCACTCACACAGAGAAGAGACAGCAAGGTCAGCTTCAACAGTGGGCATCTGTCTCTCATGGCCAGTGGGTCACTCCTCACAGCAGCCGACACAGGAAGATGATCTGCATGCACCCCTCTTGTCTTGCAGGAGAAGGACCCCACTCCCTCCTTGTTGGGAACAGATACAGCAGTGGGGTTAACCAGGTGCCATATGATGCATACGCGTAACTGAGCAGTTCCTGGGAATGTTGACATGTGCTCAGGGCAGGAGGGGAGGGGCGTGTTGACAGCCCACCAGCTGCTATGGGATGTGTTTTTGGTCAAGATGTCCCAAGAGAAGGGAGTCAGCCCGCATTCTCATCCCATCCAAGAAGCCAGGTCAACACATCTGGTCCTGAGCACAAGATTCATTTGTGGTCACAGGGAAAGGCAGCAGGCTGTGCTCGGAATGCCCCTTTCCACCCTAAGTATCCTGGGTGGTTCCCCTCTGTGAGTGCACTGCCTCCCCTCCCATCAGGGCAGAGCCCAGGGAGCCCTTGGCTGAGCCCAAACCACAAGGGCCTCTAAATGGGCTTCAAGAATGCCGCCCCCACCAGACTGAGTCCAGTACAACTAGATGGTGCCCGGCTACCACCACTGACTGTTCTGACCGGGGTCACAACAGAGGGTCCCAGACAGAGCTGGAGAAAAATGTAGAACAAAATTCTAACTCACAAAAAAAGACTAGACTTACTTGCCTGACAGAGATTGGAGAAACCCCGAGAGTATAGCCCCCAGGCACCCTTTTAGCTCAGTAATGAAGTCACTCCTGAGGTTCACCCTTCAGCCAAAGATTAGACAGGCCTATAAAACAAAACAAGACTAAAGGTGCACACCAGCCCAGGGGTAAGGACTAGAAGCAGGTGGGGACAGGAAAGCTGGTAATAGGGAAGCCAAGGTCCAGAAGGAAGAGTGTTGACATGTCGTGGGATGGTTAACCAATGTCATAAAACAATATGTGTACTAACTGTTTAATGAGAAGCTAGTTTGTTCTGTAAACCTTCATCTAAAGTACAAAAAAATAAAAATAAATAAAAGGGAAGGGATGTGTGATGTCAGTGGGAAATTGAAAACAAAAAAAAAGAATGCTACCCCCCAGTTGGTGGTGCCTGCTTTTGTCACTGACTTTGTCACCCATTATTATCAACGAGATAAAGAACCTGAACTTTCACCCTCCAGCTTGAACACTACCAGCTACAGCATTCTCAGTCGCTCCCTAGGGTCCCCTTCCACTCTGAGCCAGCCCGCTGGTAAGTTAGTAGGTAGGAAGCCTCTTCACTCCCATCTGCAAATCCCAGGAACACACAAGCAGTTAGCAGTGATGCTAATGCAATTAGTGCAGATGGGGTGTACAGGTGAACTCAATCTTGCCATTAAAGACATATTTTTTTTTTCTTTAAATGTTTCCTAAACTCTCTGGCATATGCACTGTTATACACATTTCAGATATAAGAAAAATGAACCATGGAACAGCATAAATAACTTGTCCAGCCCACACAGCTGGTCAGTCTGACTCCACAGCCTGTATGGTGAACCATGGCCCTTGGAGCACGTACTGAGTGGCTCTTACCCAATGATTAAATAGTCAAAAATTTTGCAAACCAGTTATTAAACCATTAGTACCAGTACCAGTTGCCATTGAGACGATTCCAACTCATGGCAATCCCATGTGTGTCAGAGTAGAGCTGTGCACCATAGGGTTTTCAGTGGCTATAGATCACCAGGCCTTTCATCTGAGGTGCCTCTGGTGGATTTGAACTGCCAACCTCTTGGTTAGTAGTCGAGTGCTTAACCATTTGCATCACCCAGAGACTCCAAAAATTAAAAATTTGATCCTCATAAACCCACACAAAGGAGGCCCCATTATCCCCTTTTTATGGATAAGGGAGCAATGCCCAGAGACCAGCCACCAGCCCCAGGTCACCCAGCTCATT
Organism: Trichechus manatus latirostris; assembly: GCF_000243295.1. Lineage (NCBI taxonomy): Eukaryota > Metazoa > Chordata > Mammalia > Sirenia > Trichechidae > Trichechus > Trichechus manatus. The sequence continues at coordinate 6,367,035 of NW_004444093.1, read as the reverse complement.
AGAGCTGAGACGTTGGGCATTCAGGTGAGTCTGAGGCAGGAAGCTCTCCCACCAGCCATGAATGGGCCCCATGGCTCTGGGTACTGATAGTAATCCATGTCATGGACAGCTCATGGGTGTGCAATGCCGGGAAGGGTGTGTTCTTGGCCAAGTGGGTGCTGAAGGAGTTGCCTGGTTGCAGACAGAGCATGCAGGGACTGGTGTCGGTCTCACTTCCCCATGGGCGCACTGAGGCTATGGTCATACAAGAGGCAGTCATACGTTGCCCTGTCCTCAGGCTGGAGCCCAGAGATGGTCAGGAAGGCCATGCCGCTGAACCTGGAGCCCGAGAAGCAGGCCAGGGCCCCCAAGGGCTGGCTGCTATTGGCATAGAGCACAAGTGTGGGGGCCCTTCCCAGCGGCTGCTAAAACCACCTGGCATAGTCCCTGCCAAGGTTGTTTCTGCCTCCAGAGCAGGAGATGGTGACTGTCTGTCCCAGAGCCCCTGACACCAAGGCCGGTGGTCTGCGCTTACTGGGCCCAGGACCCTGGAAGGAGGGAGACAGAAAAAGGGGTCACCTTGAGCTGCGAGCCCCCACTGAACCCAGGAGGATGGCACAAGAGAAGCCCAGGTGCCCTAATGGGCTATTTCTTGAGACCAGTCGCCTGGGAGGGCAGAGGAAGGGAGGAGGAGGGGGAGGGAGAAAGAGAGGGGGCAGGGGGAGGGAAGGAAGGAGAGAGAGGTAGAGGGAGGGAGGGACGGGGGAGGGCAGAGGCACGGAGGCAGGTGGGGATGCAGGCTGGGGCACAATGTAGCGGGCGGGAGCCTTCCTGGACGGTGTGGACAAAGGTACCACAGACACTGAGCACCAGGATGGGAGAGCCTGGGTCCCTGGTGCTGGAGGGCAGCTGAGCCAGCCCTGAGCCTAGTCCTAACCAGATGACCCGGGGGCTCTGTCCTAGGTCTGAGTTTAGCTCCTAACCAGATGACCCGGCCACACAGACACGGTGGGACTGGCAAAGACCAGAGCATCTTCCCTCATCCACATTCAGCAGCAGCAGCATGGGCCATGAGCAGGCTGTGGCGGGGACCCCAGAGCAGAGCTGGGCTCTCACCCTTACCCTGCTCACCGTGCCCCCACTGCACATACCTGTAGAAGTACTGCCGGACCTCAGTCAGCAGCTTCCCAGCCACGATCTCCATCCCCACAGCACCCCAGGCTGGAACGGCCGCCTCGTGGGGTGCAAACAGGTAGTTGTCAGAAATTGGGCCCTGCTTCACGTCGCCATTGGCATGGTACTCCAGGAACTCCTGGGTCACATGCACGGTCCGGTTACTCCAGCTGCAGAGGCAAGACGACACTGTTCTTCTCGTGGGCAAGAAAGCAGAGGGTCATTGTTGGGGACAAAGTGTGCCCCTCTCCCCATACACCGTTGTGAGCCAGGAGGGAAGGAAATGACCCCAAAGAGCCCAGGCAACAGTCCCAGGGCCATGCGACAAACCTCCTACACCTGGTCCCTATCAAGCTCAGTGGACCCCACCCAGTGCAAATGTGGCCTTCGTTCCCACACAACTCTAACACCGGGCTGATGACCTGGGTCCCAGAGTGGATCACAGATCATGGGAGGACGGAGGCTCATCAGGGTGCTGACGTCTGCCACAGAGAAGATGAGCCAGTACAGGTGGCCCAGCAGACTGAAAAGGGGCACACAGCCTACTCATTTCATGGGGTGTGAGGGACGCAGCCTGAGAAAGGACAAGTTGGCCACAAACCACTGGGGAGGCCTGTACTGGGTGGTCAGGTGACCTTGCTGCTGTCAACAAAGAGCTGATGAAGGAATGACCGTGTGAATGAATGAATGGATGGATGGGTGGATAGGTGGGTGGATGGATGGGTGGGTGGGTGGATGG
>NW_004444093.1:6330667-6365044 GCF_000243295.1 Trichechus manatus latirostris | reverse complement strand
AGGAGGAGGGGGAGGAGAAAGAGGAGGAGGAGAGAGGTCCAAACCATGGCGGAGGCACCCTAGCAGAGGCTGCCCTCCCAAATGCCCCTAATACCTTGCCAAAACCTTCAAGGGGTGGGGACGCAAACAAGCTGCTTCTTCATTGGCCCCCGGCCTAGCCAAGAAATCCAGCGGACTTGGGGAAATGTGAGGGGGAGGGGGCTGGCCCTGATGACCCCCTGGGTCCTGGCAGGGCACAACTACACCCTAGTGAAGATCCTGTTGGTTCAACAACTCCTTTGCAACCCCCACCCCTACTCCAGTGGTTCCTCTGCAGTTCTAATGACAGCCCCACAGCACCACCTGGTGGCTTCAGACACACTAGCACTAGCGCAGGGCTTCTAAGCTGGGTTGGAGTAGAATTCAGTGGGTCCATGGACTTGGAAATGAGCCCTAGTGGCACAGTGGTTAAGTGCTCAGCTGCTAACCGAAAGATTGGTAGTTTGAAGCCACTAACTGCTCCGTGGGAGAAAGAAGAGGCAGTCTGCTTTATGAGTTGGAATCAACTTGATGGCAATTTTTTTTTTTTAATGAATTTGGATGGGATACAATCTATACCAATATTATAATGAATCTCTAACCAAAATTTAGAAGTTCCTTCAACTATAAACATAGACATCAAACCATAGTAGTATTGGTGGTACCTTTTTGTCACCAATAGAAATTGTTCCTATTTTCATATCATGTTATAGTTGTGGCCCAACCTCCAAATACAGTTTTCACTTAGCACTACACTTAAGTTAGGGTAGTCAGTAGATTAGACCTGCTGCTACAGTATCACAAAATTGTTAACTCTAATATCATTAAAAATGTTGTTAGTTGTTGTTAGGTGCTATTGAGTCAATTCTGACTCACAGCGACCCTATGTACAGCAAAATGAAACACTGCCCGGTCCTGCACCATCCTCACACTTGTTGCCATGTTTGAGCCCATTGTTGCAGCCACAGCGTCAATCCATCTCATTGAGGGTCTTCTTCTCTTTCACTGACCCTCTACTTTACCAAGCATGATGTCCTTCTCCAGAGACTGGTCCCTCCTGATAACATGTCCAAAGTACGTGAGACGATGTCTTGCCATCCTCGCTTCTAAGGAGTATTCTGGCTGTACTTCTCCCAAAACAGATTTGTTGGTTCTTCTGGCAGTCCATGGTATATTCAATATTCTTCGCCAACACCATAATTCAAAGGCATCATTTTTTCTTCAGTCTTCCTTATTCATTGTCTAGCTTTCACACGTGCATGAGGCAGTTGAAATTACCATGGCTTCAGTGAGGTGCACCTTAGTCCTCAAAGTTACATCTTTGCTTTTCAATACTTTAAAGAGGTATTTTTCAGCAGATTTGCCCAGTGCAATACATCATTTGATTTCTTGACTGCTGCTTCCATGGACATTGATTGTGAATCCAAGTAAAATGAAATCCTTAACAACTTCAATATTTTCTCCATTTATCATGATGTTGCTTATTGGTCCACTTGTGATGATTTTTGTTTTCTATACGTTGTGATGTAATCCATACTGAAGGCCGTAGTCTTTGATCTTCATCAGTAAGTGGTTCAAGTCCTCTTCATTTTCAGAAAGCAAAGTTGTGTCATCTGCATATTTGAAGGTTGTTAATGAGTCTTCCTCCAATCTTGATGCTGTGTTCTTCATATAACCCAGCTTCTTGGATTATTTGCTCAGCATACGGATTTAATAAGTATGGTGAAAGGACACAACCCTGTACTTCAATATAATTAGATTTCTTTATAATTCTGTGCACTTGTCATTACCCTCCGTCCAAAGGCCACCAGGAATATACCTGTAGCCAAACAAAGTTGGATTTCTGGACTCATAGCAATGACAGACACTGGGGTATCACAGGGAAATGTGAGGCGTCTCAGCAAAAGGATATTATAAAATAATTATTACAGGATTGGGGTTTGTGTTAGGTAACTTTGGGGAGGGTTCGAGAAAGAGGGGCTTTGCTGTGGATTGGATGCTCTCAGGAAGTGGGAGTAATTCTATGGCTGGATATCCTAACTAACTCAAACCTAGAAGGCAGGGAGACTAGAGTGAGGCTAGAGCTGTAACTTGTAGGGAAGCAGTTGTCACTCATCTTAGCCAGCATGGGAAGATATTTGGTCATTTTTGTGGTTTGAATAATGTTCATGTTTGGTCTGTGTTCAGATACAAATATGGAGCAGTCTCATTTTGTCTTATCTATCAAAGTCACAGACTGGCCTTATCTGAGGTTGTTCTGTGAAATTGTTTATGTTCAACAGGAGGGCACCTCAGTCTACCCAGCCCAGCTCCTAGCAACCTAAGGCCTGGATGACAGCACCCCGCAGGCTCCCAGCGGCCGGGAGTTGCCTTTCTCTTTTTCACAAAGACATCTTAGGAAAATTATAGTGGTTTTATTAGTGTGTATTTTTAACATACGTAAGTATTACTGTTATGCAGTACCCAGTATATTTCTCATTCTTTTTTCTCTACAGCATGTGTTGAGATCTCTCTCTGTGGCTGGGTGCAAGTGTAGTTCATTGTTTACAGCTGCACAGCACTAACTGCTTTAGAACTGCTATGAGAAACTAAACAAAAAAAAACAAATCTGTGGCCATCAAGTCGATGGCAAATCATGGCGACCCAGGTGTTACAGAGTAGAACTGCTCCATTGGGTTTTTAGATTTTTATTTAATTTTATCTTTGATGAAAATATACATAGCAAAACCTGCTCCCATTCCAGTTTCTAGACATACTGATCACTGACATTGGTTACATTCGTTACATTGTGTCAACATTCTCATTATTTCTGTTCTAGTTGTTTCATTTGCATTTAATCTCCCTGTCCCCCAACCTTCTCATCTATGCTTTAAAATACCTATTGACCATTTTGTCTCCTATAGTTTTTTTTTTTTTTTTTAAATAGAGTACTCAAGGGTGACAATCTTTACTCTTTGGACTAAACTGCTACTTAGTTTAAAGGTGACTTTAGGGGACAGTTTAAATTCAAGGTTTAAAGAGCGACTCAGGGCCATAGTCTTGGGGACTCCTCCAGCCTCAAATAGGTCCAGTAAGTCTGAATTATTTAAGAATTTGAAGTTCTGTTCCACGTTTTTCTCCCTTTTTATCAGGATTCTTCTATTGTGTTCCTGATCAGAACATGCACTAATGGTTGCCAGGCACCATCTAGAATAGGGTTTTCTTGGCTATAGTCTTTACAGAAGCAGTTTGTCAAAACTTTCTTCTATGGAACTAGTGGGTGGGTTCGAAATCACCAGCTGATTGCAAACCACTTTTGCCACCCAGGGGCTTTTATAAGAAACTACCCACAATTAAAAAACAAAAACAAAAACCTGATGCTCACTCACTACTGGGTAACTTCTATTAATGATATTGCCACCTGCTGTCCCAGGACTCAGGCCCCTGGGGCTCAGTTCTTTATTTCACACACAGTCATTAACTCTCTGCTATGAGTTGAACTCTAGTTTATGTGCTGTCATATTTTGTGCAAAACATAGATTCCACCAGAGACAGTATCTACAAAGATGGCTTTTCGTATGAGTAGCGTACTTTTGGGGTCCTTGAATCAATAAAACATGTAAAGATATCTTTAAGGAAGGTAATGTCGCTGGGAAGAAATGTTTCAGGGAGAGGAAACTATACGGAACAGACAAGAGGAGGAAAAGGACATGAAAACGAAGTCTGTCTCCCACTGAAAACCTTCCTGGTAGGGCTGCGGGAGAAATTAACAAGGGCCCGGAACCCCTCCCATGGTTCCTGGCACAGGGTAGACACTCATGAGTTCGTAGTTACTTTTATTATTCATCTGATCCTCTTGGAGAATAGAAGGTTCAGAGGACCACCTCGCTCTGTACAACACGGTTCACTGAGAGGGGCGAGGGCACTGCTGGAGGCCTCCTTTGGGGCGCGGGTCTTGGGTCTTCGCAGCGGGTCCTCTAGACCTTGTCCCAGCCCGAGCCCGGGACTTAAGTGCCAAAGGCCCCTTTCTAACGGTGCTAAGGCTTTCTCTCCCCAGAGGGGCCCTCACCAGGGTTGTGGCGCCCCCAGGTCTCTCCCCTCCCCCTCTCAGCCTCTCTGATAGATTACCGCCAGGATGCAGGCCACTGGACCTCGAGGATGGCCCTCACCCACCCCCGCGGGTACCAGGACCATCCGGGCGAGTAGATCCTCTGCCCACGTAACCTGCGTGAGTGAGGAGCAGGCCCAGCCACGTCACCCAGCACAGGTGGGTGGGCCCCGCCCCTCCAGTCACGTGAGCTGGTGCCAGGCAAGCCACCTGCCCTCAGATGCGCTGAGGTGCTGGATCAGGGAAGTTCAGATTTGAGTCCTCACTTCAGTAATTGTTGGGTGTTGGGCTCTTCTCGGTTAGGGGTTTTCTAATTCTCAGAGGTCTTCTCTCAGCTGTGGAATCCTCCCGGCCTGAAAGGGCTGAACAGGAGCCCCAAGATTGCCTCATGGCGGAGGCCTCAGAAACACTAGCACTCCACAGCCGACTGGCACTTGCTCCTGCGGCGGTTCACAGGTGCCGAGGTCAGCCATATGGCCCATTTTGGTTGACCAGAGACCCAGACAACTTCCACATCTAAGGCCCAATTAGCAAAGCAGAGAAATGGGAGGGCCCCAAAATAGTGCCCCCAGGTGGGTGTGGAGTTCCCTGTTCACCTTCCAAGGTAGATAAGATGCCTTTTCTTACTGTAACCACCTGGGCTACTTATTATTCACCAAAGGTGATGTGCCGAGCTGTGCTTTGCAAACAGATTGGATAAGGGTGAGTTTAATGACTTGGGAACATACTCCTGAGATACAGGATTTAACCTCCTGGCAAGGACCCCAGGAGATTATTCGAACTAGCTACTAGGATGGTTTGTAGAAGCATGAAAAAAACTACTGGCCCATAATAAGGTTGAAATCCCAGGATTGTTGTGGCAAATAAGGGTGAAAGGTTAATAGACTCAGGGAAGTTGGCATGCTGGAATAGATGTACTCTGTAAGGCTGAGAAATCCACCCAATGATTATGTTCCACAGAAAGCCCCAGAAGACACATCACTTACCAAAACCCTAGGAATGGGCTGATCAGTGGGGCAGCAGCATCACTGGAAAGTTAGGTGATGGTGCTCCTTGTAGACAAGTGCTGACAATAGGAGTGGCTGTGACCAAATTTGACTTACTGATAGAAATGGACCCTGATGCGGTAAAGGTCGAGTAATGGCGTTTAACCATCAGAAGCCAAGTGAACACAGTTACTGTAATGAACCATAAGGTTGAAGTATCCACCAAGGGGCTCTGACCCACAGAGTTATGAAGGTGGTTCGTAGAACACCATGTCCTTAGAAGCAAAACAGAAAGATAGCCACAAGAGTAATACTCAGCTTGTATTATCAGAAGAAATCAAGTATGGATGATCAGGAGGTTGACGGAGTCAGCCCAATAAAAAGTCATGATCCCTTGAGAAGTTTCTAGACCTAAGCCAGTTTCCAGGCCTGGGAATCTTTAGTTGAAGAGGAGGCCAGATCCCCAGGAGGAAACACCTGTAATACCATGGCAAGTGGACTCAGTAATAATTTCCCCCATCTTCCCTCAAAGGAATTGTGTACATTTACTCAGTTTATTAGTTATCTGTTGCTATGTAACAAATTACCACAAAGCTTAGTAGACTAATCTGTTATTTTTATTATCATTTCATACAGTTTCTGTGGGTCAAGAATTTGGTTGCTGAATGGTTCTGGCTCAGGGTCTCTCATGAGGAGGCAGTCAAGATACTGGCTGGTGCTGCAATCATCTGAAGACTTAACTGGTACTGGAGTACCCACTTCCAAGGATGCTTACCCACATGCCTGGCAGTTGTTGACAAGAGACCTCAGTTCTTTACCACATGGGCCTCTCCGTAGAGTTGTTTGAGTGTTTGCATGACAGGAACGCAAGTGATCCAACAGAGAACAAGATGGAAGTCACAATGTCTTTTATCACCTAGCCTTGGAAGTCACACACTACCATTTCCACAATATTTTATTGGTTATCATAGGCCCGCCTTATTCAGTATGGGAAGGGACCACACGTGGGTGATATCTGGAGCCCCAAGATGTCATCGTGACCCCCCTGTTAGAATGGGGACATATGGGAAGCCAAGTAATAAATAGAATCCTGGCCACAATGCAACTCACTATGGGTACACTCTGTTTTATCCAGTTTGCAAATGTATAGTTGGAATAGACATATTTGAAAGTCAATGCAACACTCACATTGGTCTTTCATCTGTGGGTGAGATCTATTATGTTCCACAGGAAGCCCCAGAAGACACACCACTTACCAAAACCCTGTAACTGTCCCCACACCTGGTCAAGATAGTACATAAAAGCAATATCATACCCCAGGAGAGATTACAGAAATTAGTGCCACTCTAAAGAACTCAGGGGTGAGTGGTACCAAAAAAAAAACCAAACCAAACCCATTGCCATGGAGTCGATTCCGACTCATAGCGATCCTATAGAACAGAATAGAACTACCCCATAGAGTTTCCAAGGAGTGCCTGGTGGATTTCAACTGCTGACCTTTTGGTTAGCAGCCATAGCACTCAACCACTACGCCACCTGGGTTTCCAGGGGTGGGTGGCAGTCCCTGTCATATTTCCATTTAATTCACAGTCTGCCTCTGCAGAACTCGATTGATCCTGGAGGTAACTGAGACTTCAGTAAACTCAACCAAGTAGTAATCCCAGTTGAAGCTTCTATGCCTGATGTGCTATCTTTGCTATAGCTGAGTAATGAAGTCTCAGGTATATGGTAGGCAAACATTGATTGGCAAGTATGTTCTTTTCTATCCCTATCAGATACCATTTGCATTCGTGTGGAATGGACACCAGGATGCATTTGCAGTTTTGCCCCAGGATTATATATGCTTCCACCCTCTGTCATAGTCCAAAAGATCTGGACCATCTGCTGTCTGGGATTCCAAAGAACATCCCATTGATCTACTCTTTGATAATATCATGCTAATCAAGTTAGATTAGTGAGAAATGGCTAGCACACTGGAGGTCTTGATAAGAAACATGCACTGCAGAGGGTAGGAGACAGCCCACAGGAAGACTCAGAGACCTGCCTGCCACATCAGTACAGTTTTGAATGCCCCAGTGGTCAAGGGCATGCTGGCTTATACCATCCAAAGTAAAAGACAAATTATCACATCTTGCACCTCCAACCATGAGGAAGAAAGCACAATGCCCGGTAGAACTCTTCAGGTTTTGGAAACAGCATATCTCATACCTGGGGATATTTCTCTAGCCAGTATACCAGGTGATACAGAAGGCTGCCACCTGTGAATACAAAATAGAGAAGAAAAGTTCTCTGTTGCCTGTCCCTGATGCTTGGGCCATAAGACTGAGCAGAACTTAGGAGACTGGAGGTGTTAGTGGTAGGAAAAGATTCCATGTGGAATTTGTGGCAAGCTCCAGTGAGAGAATCACAACACAGACCCTCAGAGCCTGTACAGTCTGCAATAGTGAATTATATGTGTTTTCTGAAACAACTACCAGTGCTGCAAGGCCCTAGCAGAGGATAATGGGATACCAGGTGACCATGTATCCAGAGCTATCTGTCATGAGGTAAGTTGTGTCAAACCCACCAAGTCATAAAGTTGATTAGGCTCAGCCACAATCCATTGTTTAACAGAAGAACATTGAATCCTAAGCTATGGCTTCCACCTGGACACTTTGTCTTCTCTGTGTCCAGCAACCAGTTGGCAAGAAGAGGAATCCCCACCTTGGCGGGGGTAATCGACACAGATCACAGGAAGAGATAGAGTCAGGGAGCAGGGAGGGATAGGTTTATCTCCTAAATGATCCATCTAGGTGCCTCTTGGCACTCCGTTACCCAGTTGTGATGGTAAAAGGACAACTACTGCAACCCTAGCCAGGGAAGGACAGAGTGACCAGGGCCTCAGACCCCTCAGAGATGAAGGTCTAAATAAGGCCACCAGGTATGCCACAAAGAACAGCAGAGATGGTAGCTGATAATGAACAGAATCTGCGATGAATAGTGGAGGAAGATAAGTAACAATTGCTGCCTGCCCCAAGACCAGCTACAGTGGCTGAAGCTATAATCCATTCCATTAACCTTCCTCTTCTTAGTTTCCCCTGGGAATAGCAGCCCATTTCTGAGCCCCTTCCCAAACACCTATGAAGAGGTGGATTCAGGTATAGTGCACTTGGCAGACAGTGGTGGATGTGGAGATGTGCCTCCCTGGCCTCCCTTCAAGGAAGGACTGGTTGCCCCAGCTGCTGGGATTGTTATTAGCAGACGGCAATCAGGTGCAGAGAGATGCCTTGCCTAAGGTCCTGCCTTTCTGGCCTATATCCAGAGACTAATCAAGGTAGGTTATAAAGGCCCAGGCAGTTGGTCCAGTGCAGGACAACTGTGACAGGGCATTTTAGCTCCAGAGCTCTTCTTGGGGTTGGCAGAGGATGCCAGGCCTGCCCTGCAGCTCAATATCTTCCTCTGTCCAATCCTGCTTTCTCCCCTTCCTTCCACAGGTATCAATCCCAAGGAAACTTCCTAATGTCCAACACACTAAGAGGTCAACCTGGGCCTGGTCCACTCTCCAACTCTTCTGAGGACAGTGATTTTGGTCTTCTTTGTTCAATTCTTGATTGATCTCCAATACCTAGAACAGTATCTGGAACATTGGAGGAGGACAGTAATTATTGTTGGAATAAATGAATACACACATACACTAGGACAACTGATCCCAAAACTCTACCTCAAATATGCATTCTGTGTTCCAGGTCTCACCCCAGGAATCAGACCTCTGAACCTCCTCTCTTGGAACTCTAGCCATGAGCTTAAGAAACAGGGCAGCCCCTCTCTCCACCCCTATCTCTGGTATTGAGGATCCAGCAAATACAGCCCAATGGCAAACCTCTGAAACAAACTATGTACAAGCAAAGTCTTAATAGACAAGCAGTCTTTAGCCCAGGCCAAGAGTAGGTAGCGGTAAACCACCATTGTATTCATGGACAAGGAAAGCAGTGGCTGAAATTGTTGGCTCCGTACAGGAACAGAGGCCCCAGCTCACCGAGTCCTGCTCAGTGGAGACTCATGGACCTTGGGCTGAAAACTCCAGTAGAGAGGAAGGGCTGTACTGGACCTGAGAAGAATGCCCTGAGAAAATCAATGTGACAGTTGAAATATGTGCTATTTACAATACCCACCTCAGCTGGGGGGGTAGGGATCAAATAAGGGTCCTTCAGATGCTGAGCAGAAAGCTGAGTGTGGGAATTCGGTGGGAGAAGCTGAGAGGTGTGAATGGCTCATCATAAGAAAGGCATTTGGCAAGGAGGAGACTCCAGGCAGGGGAGGTAGTCTAGCCAGGGAGGCTGAGGGCAGGGTGGGATTGTCTCATGGAGACAGTGTGATGAGCATTTGCTGTGCTGTGTCACGGGAACCCCTCTCTGTCCCCTATGAAGATGTCAGTAAATGCAAAGCACTCATTAAGCATTTGGTAGTTGGATTTGTTTGCTAAGTGAGAGGAGTATGAAGATTTATGTCTGTCCTCAAGGAGTCCATGGATGGCGCAAATGGTGAACGCACTCAGCTGCTAACTGAAAGGTTGGTGGTTTAAGTCCACCCAGAGGCTCCTTGGAAGAAAGGCCTGGTGATCTGCTTCTGAAAAATCAGCCATTGAAAACCCTACAGAATGAATGGTACATGTAGAAATTGTTGAATGGATGTAAGTTCTAGTTGTGTATATTCTCAACAACAACAAAAATAAGATAATTTTTAAAAAGGGTAGGAGCACCACGAAGGGCTGGATAAGCCAGGTGGAAAAAAAACATGGAAAGAAAACTCTTTGAAACACAGTTCTACTCTGACACATGTACAGTCTCCATGAGTCGGAATCAATTTGACTGCAATTGGTTGTTGTTATTGTCTGCCCTCAACTAAGTGGCAAGAGCAAAGACGGCCTTTCGGGTCCCAGGCATATTTTGCTTCCAATGAGACAGCAGCAGTTCTTGCCCATTATTTCAGTTAAGGTTGTGAGGCTACAGAGAAATGGGACATTTCAGAAACACAGAGTTGAAAGTTCAAAGTTGTCACCTCCAGCTGTACTGCAGGGGCTCCAGGTGCTCTGCCTTAAGAACAATTAGGGGATTGTGACAGGGTCTGGTGCTTCCCTCTCCAGCCCTGCCTGCTCCTCAGGCTGTCCACCAGGCTTGAGCCTCTTAGCAGATACCCCTTCTCAGTCACGTGTACATGGAAAATGCTCCGATAGAGAAGGTTCAGTTCAGTTGGGTCATAGCCTTGTGTTTTGATTGTTGAAATGACCATTTACCAAACCTGCCCCAGTGCCCCCCCTGCCACAGAAGGGCAGCCTGCTGGAGAATGAGGGCTGACGGCTGCTCCAGGGAGCTGCAGACATCAGAGTGGGAACAGGAGGATGGTTGCCCAGCACTCAGCCTGGGCTGATGCTGAGCCCACGATGTGGATTGCTGGATGGGCGGGTGCTGGAGACCATCTCAGGGTGCAAATGCACATTTGTAGTGATTCCACGAATGCCCACTGCTGGCCATGGCCTCTTGTCCCTGCCCTGGACCACACCTGCGCACTTCTCATCCTTGAGTCCTTTGCCCATCCTGTGATCAGTTTCTCACTCTGGCTATGCCACCCCCTTGTAGGCTTAGGTTTCCAAAACTTTGCTACTTTTTTTTTTTTGTCTAATTCATTCTCCCTGACCTTTTCGTTTTAGGTCTTCCCTTACTTCATTTGGTTTTCAGGTGGCAGTAAAAAGCACTGTGTTCAGTTGTCCAGATGTGCTCGGAAGTTTAGTGATAGCTTCTCTACTGCACCATGCTCCTTTCATTGCTGGCAAAGGCCCTTTGTGGTCCTGTCTTGTTATAAGACATTGTTTACCTCCCTTGGTAGTATTTTATTTAGGACCTTTGCATCTATACTTATACATCAGATTAAACTGTAATTATACTACAGTTTTCCTTTCTCTTGTTATCTGTTTCTGACTTTTTGTGTCAAATTTTTATTAGTCCCATAAGAGAATTTTTATATCTTGTTGATTTTACTGAAAATGATTTTCTCATCTCTGAATTGCCATGAAGCCTGGTGGAACATGATAGGAGTGCATCCCACTGAGTGGAAAGGAGGGGACTTCTTAAAATGTGCCAAGGGGCCATTAATATTTTAGAAGCCCTGCTCTGTGAGAGAAGGCAAAGAAAACCCTAGACCTGGATTCTTACTATTGAGACTAGGGTAAGAGATCAGTTGTTCAGACATGTTTCTCTTTTTTTGTTTGTTTGTTTTTTCATTATTTTATTTTTTGTTGTTAAGAATATATACAGCAGAATATACACCAATTCAACAGTGTCTAAATGTACAATTCAGTGACATTGATTACATTCTTCAAGTTGTGCAACCATTCTCACCCTCCTTTTCTAATTGTTCCTCTCCATTTACATAAACTCACTGCCCCCAAGGTTCCTATCTAATCATCTGAGTTGCTGTTGTCAATTTGATCCCATATAGATAGTTCTTAAAAGAGCATAATGCTAGAGACAGATATTCTTCACTAGTTAAGCTAAACTATTATTCGGTTTTAAGAAGACTTCAGGGGATATTTTTGGTTTAAGGTTTAAAGATTATCCAGGGCCATAGTTTCAGGGGTTCATTGCCCAGACATGTTTTTTAAAACCAGCTTGGAGGTGATAATGAGGATCTTGGGGAAAGGGCAAGAAATTAAGTTTGGAACAATTTATACTCCCTGAAGACCAACAAGGAACAGAAATAAAACCCTGAGTTAATAATCCTCATTTCAGCCACCTGGTACCAGGGCCAAGGACACTGGGGCTGACAGAGGCAGAGAAAGAGCTAGGGATTTACGGCCAATGATTGCAAGACGGGAGGAAGGGTGGAGTGAACCTCAGGTCTCACTGTTGAGTGGCCACTGCAAGGGTGGTTGAGGCCTGGGTTGTCCTGGCCTGATGGAGGAAAGCTAAGCACTCGGAATGTCCACTCAGGATTTCCCCTCTTACCTTTCCTTATACCAGATCTGTGCAGATAAGCAGACAAGATGCTCTCATTCTCTTGGATCTTGCAGCTCAGAGCCTGCTGAGTGATGAGGACTCAGCCATGAGTGTCCTGGAAGAGCTCCCTGTGGTTTTCTTCCCAGCACTGTCCACCGCAGCCTTCACTGGGGGACACATGAAAACTGTGAAGGCAACGATGCAAGCCTGGCCATTCCCCTGCCTCTGTCTGGGATCATTAAAAGTCAGTCAGTAACTCAATACTCGTTGGAAGCTGTGCTAGATGGGCTGGAATTTGTTCCTGCCAACACTGCATGCCTGAGGTAACTGTAGAGATGGGATGCTGGTAGGGACACAGGGAGTTGGAGAGGGACAAAGCTGAATTTAGGAATGCAGGGCCAGAGGATGTGCCGGAATCTGCTGGTGGTACATCCATCACTGGAAGTCCTTGGGGCCATAATGGAGACCCTTAGAGAAGAACATGGTGTAGTCCAGAGGTGATTATGCTACCGGGGCCGGGGCAGGGGGGGTCTCCGACAGGTTTAAGCTCTTGCAGGAGGCACTCCAGGACTATATAAGAGATGGGGACTAAGGAGGATCTGGTGATGGGGGATGTGGATGGAAGAGTGCCACTTAGAAGGGATGACAGATGTGGGAGAGCAGGACTGCTGGCTGGATAGAGGCCCTTTCCCAGGATCTGCTGCTGCTGGTCTCATACCACCCCTGCTACACTATCCTGAAAGTCAGCATCTCAGGTCTGCCCCTTGTTCCCAACAGGAGATTGAAGTTGAAGGTGCTGGATTTTACTCATGACTTTGAGCACTCCAACTGGGAGGAATGCTCTGAGACCTCACCTGCACCTCACATGCTGGAAGAGCCAGAAGCAGACCTGCTCACACCGAATCCCAGAGAACATTCTCTGCATGATGGAGAACCTGTGGAAATACACACAGACCTCTTCTTAGGTAGTTTATTCGGTTTCTTCCACCTGTCTTCCATATTGCAGAGAGTCGAGAAGAGCCATGGCTGTCTGTGCCTCCGCTGTTGGACACTGGTCATTAACCAAGTGCCATTCCACAGCCTGGTGGAGATCCTGGGAATGCTGGAGCTAGAGTCCATCCGAGAGGTGAGGCTGCATCACAGGAGTAGGTTCTCCTTCAAGTCAGACCTAATCCAGTTCTTCACCCAGGTAGGACACATGAGCAACCTGGGTAACCTCATCATGAGTGACATCCCATAGGATTTCCCTGCTGACTGCTTCTCCCTGCTGAGCCCTCTGGGACACCTCCAGAAGCTCCAGCTGATCTTTGGCTATCTCTCAGGCCAGCTACATCAGATGCTCAGGTAAGTGAGTAGTAAGTTCTCTGATAATACAAAGGCCTAGATCCCTGAACACTCTTCTGATGTCACATCAGGCAGAGACAGGCCTGGGTTTCCATTCTGTGAGTTCATGTTGTCACTGATGAACACAGCCCCGAGGCTGGGGCCCTGGGCCAGCCAGTGGCTATTAACTATCATAGAAGAGAAAGCTATGTATCTCAGATTGGCATCTGTCTTAGGCTAGGTTCTCTAGAGAAGCAAAACCAGTAAAGCTTATAAATATATACAGAGAGAGATTTATATCAAGGAAACAACTCATGTGACTGTAGAGGTTAGAACGTCCCAAGTCCGTGGATCAGGGTAGAGGCCTGTCCCAATTCATGCAGCTGCAGAAGCTGGCAAGCAGATGATTGGCAGGTCGGACAGCAGGGCTCCGCTCACAGGCTGGCAAGACTGCAAGGTTTCTCCAGATTCACGCAGCGGCAGGGGCTGGCAAACCCAAGATCAGCAGGTCAGAGAGCAGGGCTCTGCACACAGGCTCTGAAGATTGATGAATCCCAAGTTCAGCAGATAAGCTGACAGCTCAAGTCCCAAGAACCAGAGATCAGACGAACAGGAGGCAGCCACAGGAACCAAAGCAAGCAAAAGCCAGAACGTCTGCTTATATTCAGATGCAGGCCACACTCCCAAGGAAACTCCCTTTCATCTCATTGTCTATTCACAGTACATTCAGTCATGGGAGTGATCACATATAAACACTGAGAATCATGGCCCAGCCAAGCTGACACACAATCTTAACCATCACAGCATCTCATCCATTCATTCACTCATTCAAGCAACTAGTCCATGACAAACCTAGAGCTAACTATGGGGGATACAACCCTGAAAATATCAAATAAGGTCTCATCCTCCTAGAACTTACAGGTTCCTATAGAGAAGGGTGGATAAGGATGGTAAATTGTGAGGGTGGTATTTGGGGAAGGTAATTGCCTTCATGGTATCTAAGCCCAATTGACTTAGTCAATTCTTTCCCTTCTTTTATGCTTCACACAGACTTCTCAGTAGCATGCCTTGGGATAGGGAGCCCTTCCCTTGGGTCTGGCCATTTGGTGAATAGAAATGTGGGAAAACAGCTTCCCAAACTTTCTATCCAATATAAACCCAGGCCTTACCAGGGGCCGTATTTGTTAATTTTGTTAATTCCCACAACTTGTGGCACATGAGTGATTATCGTGTTTATGTGGCTCCTTAGGAATTGAGACTAGGAGAATTCATTGTGCCCAATATCATTCTCTGAAATATGGGAGAGGTCCTGTAGAAAATAGGAATATGTTTGACTCCAAGGTCTATGTTCTTGACCAGTACGGAAGACTAGCTCCTACCTTTGGCATCTAGATTGAGGTAGGGACAATGAATATTTCTCAGGTCAGATTCCTGGGCCTTTCCCAAATGTATCTAGTGCTCCAGCCCCATCTCCCAAGAAGTAACTGTCCTTGTCTCTCTGCAGTGGCCTCCAAAACCACTGGAAACCCTGGTGATCCAGGGATGTAGATTCACTGAGACTGATATCACCTACTTGTCCCACAGCATTCATGCTACTCACCTGAAAGAGTTGGTACTGTGTAGCAACAATCTGTCCCAAATGGTTCCCGGGCCCCTGAAGGTTCTGCTGGGTGAGATCTCAGCACCTGAACTTGAGAAGCTGCAGGCTGAAGGAATCCCAACTCAAAGCCCTCCTGCCTGCCCTGTGCAGCTGCTCCCACCTCTGCTCCCTTGTCTTCTACGACAACGTCATCTCTGTGTCAGGCATCATGAATGTGCTTCAGCAGTTAGCAGGGCTGAAGGAGCTGAAGCGTGTGCAGTACCCTGTCCCTGCTGAATGTGTCATGTACTTGGATGAATACAGGTGGGAGAACCTCAACAGAGTGGAACTTGTGCGAGTGCACACCAACTTGGATGTTGCAAGCACTACAGCAGGGTGACGTGGAGTTGACTAATTCTACCTCCATGGCCTAACTTATGAAAAGACACAACAGACCTTATGGGCACAAAGAGCAGCAGAATGTACTAGAGCCATGGCAGTGGACTTACTTAATGAATGATGTGGTTTAAAGAAAATGATCAAAACAACAAAAACTACAGGGAACAATCTAATGGTGACCACTATTACTGTATACAGCTGGGCTCAATCATTCATGAAACCCCAGCAACTTCTGCAGTGTGCCTGTTGTTTTAATGCTGGTAATAAAAAATCAGTCTCTCCAAGTCATGGTCCTTCTGGGCTGTTTACACAATTTGCCTTCCACTTGGCTTCACTGATTCCACTTCTTTGAACAACAAGCCATTGGGGCAGCTTCATCTCACAACTTCCGTTCATTCATTGATGAAATGGGGTAATTGAGAAGTTAAGAGAATCAAGGGGACAGACAAGTGTGAGATGCTGAGTACAGACCTTTCACTCATTTACTCAAAGCCTTTCTGCTTTGTTCAGAACCTGCTCTCACTGTGGGGAATACAGAGGTAAGGAAAACACTGAAGGTTTCTGCTTGGAAAGAACTTAACTATGAGTTGGGGGGCAGACACTAAACAAGTCAGCAAACCAAGAAGAGAACTGGTTTCAGAAACGTGCCATGAAAACAACAAAAGGGCAACACGGAGAGTTACTGGGGTTGGTGGTAGGTAGCTACTCTACTTGGGCTGTGAAGGGTGGGGAGGAGCTGCCAGTAACAAAGGTTTCTCTATGTGTGACTAATGGGTGAGTTTGAGAAGTAGCCAGACATCCAGGAGAGCTAGAGAGAGGCCTCCCAGGGTGAGGAAACCAAGCTATGAGCCTTTGCTTAGTCACGTGGAAAACAAGCAACTGGAATGGAACAAAAGTGATTAAGCTGGGGGACAGGGTAACTAAGGAGAATTTTTTAAATTGTTTTGCTTCATATTAAGTTCTGCTCGCCATCCTGCTCTTCTTCCTGAGAAATGCCCTTGCTTTTCTGGCCCTTTACAGTTACTTCCATTATTTATAATCATTTATCTGTAGATACTTTTAAGTTTTCTATGTCATTCACAATACAGTAGTTTTATTTACTAATTTCCAATCCTTATGTCTCTAATGTAATTTTCATTCCTTATTGCCCTGGCTAGGATCTCCAATACAGTGTTGACTAGAATGAGTGAGAGTGGGTGTTCCTAATTATGCTTCCAGTGTATCTCCATTTAAAAAGGATGTGTCTTCACTCAGGATGATGCTTCAATGTGTCCCACTTTTTCCATGGTTTTTTCCCCCTAAATAGTCTCTAAAAGTTTGATAGAATTTCCATGTGAAATCATCTGGGCTTGGTGCTTTCCTGCAAGGTAATTCTGGATAACTTTCTCTATTCCATCTATGGAAATTAATCTATTCTATGTATTAGTTTTTATTTTTTAATTGATACCTAAATCTCCCGCCATAAGACATGACATCAGAGTGCTGTCACATTCCTTGTTCTCCCCACATACGTACAATACTCATCGCATTGATATTAACCCAGCCTTAATTTTGTGTAATAATGGACATATTTTCTCTGCCATATTTGCTGCCGAGTCAATTCCAACTCATAGCGACCCTATAGGACAGAGTAGAACTGCCCCATAGGGTTTCCAAGGAGCAGCTGGTAGATTCGAACAGCTGACCTTTTGGTTAGCAGCCCAATGCTTAACCACTACACCACCAGGGTTGTGTTTAAACATATACCAAATATACCAAGATGTTTGACCTTTACTTCTCCTGCAGCAGTTTCTCAATCTCTCTCATTTAACTATTTTAAAAAAACCTATTGCTGTCAAGTTGATTCTAACTCACAGCAACTGTATTTTTATCATGCCCTCTTATTTGATCGAGGTGTTAGCCTTAGATATGAGCAGGGCCAGTGTATCCTATGTAAGGAGAGGTGTGGCAGAGCACCAGGTGGAGATGCAGTTGGACATAGACTTCACGGTACATGGATGAGAAAGTTCTCTTTAAATTGCTTTGGTTTCCTAGTGAAATAGGAAACAAGATAATATTTTACCACGAGTCCTTACTGTATATTTACATAAGCATTTAATGCCACTAATTTCTCATTGAGCACTGCTCTAGCTGCATCTCACGAATGGTGATATATAGTATTTTTATTATTTCCATTCAAAATATTTCTAATATCCTCTGTGGCTTCCTCTTGTCCTTCCTTTTTTAAAATTTTAAATATTTGAAGATTTTTTAGATATCATTCTCTAATTGATACCTAGTTTAATTTTAATGTGTTCAAAAAACTACACTGGATGATTTCAATTCTTTTCAATTTGTTAAGCTTTGTTTTATGGCGTAGGATATGGTATCTTTTGGTGAATGTTCCTTGTGTACTTAAAAAGAATGTGTATTCTGTTGTTGAGTGGGGGTTTATAAATATTAATTAGGTCAAGTTGGTCATCACTACATTTAAAGTAAATTGCTTGTAGGTAGCATATAGATGTCTTTTCTTTAATACAATCTGACAGACTCTGCCTTTTAACTGATATGTTTAGACCATTTATATTTAATGTAATTATTGATATAACAAGCCCTGGTGATGCAGTAAGGAGCCCTGGTGGTGCAGTGATTAAGCACTCAGCTGCTAACCAAAAGGTCTGCAGTTCAAACCCACCAGCCGCACCAAGGGAGAAAGATGTGGCAGTCTGCTCCTGTAAAGATTACAGCCTTGGAAACTCTATGGGGCAGTTCTACTCTGTCCTATAGGGTTGCTATGAGTTGGAATCGACTCGATGGCAACAGGTTTACAGGTGGTACAGTGGGTAAATGCTTGGCTACTAACTGAAAGATTGGTGGTTTGAACTCACCAGCCCCTCTGCAGGAGAAAAGACCTGGCAGTCTTCTCTGGTAAAGATTACACCCTAGGAAACCCTAGGGGGCAGATCTACCCTGTACTATAGGGTTGCTATGAGTCGTAATTGACTCTATAGCACACAACAACAACAACGTTGATACGGTCGTATTTAGATGTGCCATCTTACTAGTTTTCTGTTTGTTCCTCTATTTTTTATTCCTCTGTTTTCCTTTTCCTGCCTTCTTTTCCTGAGCCCACTGTTATTAGCACTGCCTATCTGGGATGGCAGTGAGTGACTTCAGCTAAAGTTTCAGGCAGCAGAGAAATTGATTACTCTGTTTGGGCTCCTTGGATCCTGCCCCCTTGTCTCAAAACCCTCCTTCTTACAGTGCTGCACATTCTAGACTTTTCCATTGAGTTCCCCAGGCCTTATCCTAACTTCACGGACCTCCTTATTCCAAACAGTCCCTAAAGGCTTTTCCCTCCAACAGATGCTACTGTATTCTGTCTAAAAAGCACCCTATTCCAGATTAATTTAACATATTTTTGAGGACCTGATCTCTAAGAAACCACCTAGCTGTGATGCATTGGGAGTGTTAAAAATACAAAGAACTGCTCCCAGCACCACTGAGGGCAGCCGCTGCACAGTGAGCCTAACCAGCCTTGCCTGGTGCCACTGATTCCTCCACTTACGCTTGCTTATGCATAAAATCTCTTCCTTAAGAATGTCACTAGAAAAACATAGCGGAGGTGGGTGGCGCTCCAGGTCAAAATCCTATGTGTGATCTTTCAGGTCTGACCATAAGCAATTACAAAGGCTTTACCTGGCAGGACTCATGGGAAAGCTGCCCTCCCCACACCAGACTTGGTGCACAGCCAATGCATTGCAGTTTCTAAAGGGAGATGTAGTCAAGGACTCACGCCCTCCTGGCCAGCCATGCTCTTAAGCACAGCTGCATCCTAGCCCAGGTGCCTCCATTCAGAGACCTATTTACTTGGGAGGGTTGGGGGAGCTCAGCTGAAGCCTTACCCAGGCAGGTCTACTTAAACCTCCTTGTGTGTGGGTGTGGGGAGAAGAGCAATTGAAGATACTTTTCTCCACTCTGACTGTACTCAGTACTTTACCACTCCTAGCGCTTTCCCTTCTACCCGCCCCCGGGTCCATAAAAATGGCAGGAGCATTTTCATTTCTTTGAGCTCCCTCAGCAGTGAGATGACTCCCCTCCTCTGTACTGATACATCTGACCCTCACCCAGTTCAGTTTCATGGGAAAAATGGAATGTTAGGGGAGCCAGCACCTTCTTCCTGGCCTATTGCTTACATTCTTGAAATAAGCGAATAGGGACTTAACTGTTCCTTTCAAATTGGCTTGGTGTCTTAATTGACCATTCCGACACCTGACATCTCAGCGCTCTCCAGCTAAGCTCAGCTTTTGACAAATTGGCACAGCAAGCAAGGTGGCCAATTAAGCACAATGCCTTTCTGGGAAAGCAAAGGAGCCTCAAAACCCTATGGGGCACTTTGTCACTGGGGTGCTATTGGAGTCCACAGGGCACTCTCAGGTGGTGCTAGCAGATCATTTGCATAAGTCCAGTCCAAGGGTCCTATGGGGCACTTTGTCAATGGATCTTGGGAAGTGCTGATCCATCCCTTGGGGCACTAGCCATGCCAGTGGGAAGTGCTATTGAAAGCTGTGGGGTCTTCTTGGAGAATGCTAGCAAATTGTTTACATATTTCTTGGTTCTGAGGGAGGCCATTGGTCCTTCCCTGTAGTCCCTAACCCCCTGATAAGGTTATGCAATGGGTCAGATTAGAGATCCAACAAAGGGCTTCAGAGAAAGCTAGAGAAGCAGTTCCCTAGCCACTGCTTCCAGCCCTCTGACAAAATGACCAGAGATGGCCAAGGGCCTTTGCAAGCTGAGTACCTTAAGCAGGTCCCTGGTGCTGATAAACACCCTGCAGCACAGCAAACTGTTACAACGCCAGTGAAAAAGAATGTAGAGCCCTTTGGGGTTACTTTGCCCAGTGGCCCCAAAGAAACCTTAGAGACTTAGGTAGATTGTCTTCAGAAATAATCTTGTTAAGCTTAGTGAGGGGGAGTGACACTATATGGGATGCATTACTACAAACCCCCTCCTTCAGAGTTCCCTGACAGCAGCTACTCCAAAATAGCAAAGCATGAACAGCAGCAACAGCAATGGCAGTGGCTGCAAGGATGACCCCACCTCCGTGCTGTCCAGCAGCCTCTACTGCACTCACTGGGTCCCATGGTGCAGCAGTGGATCGTGTTGGCTCCATGCAGCTCATGGCACCTCTCACCTCAAAGACTGGCCAGCAGAAAGAGAGAACAATGTAGGGGTACAACTAGGTTGTCCCTTCCCAACTTTGCCACCTTGCTGCATCACACAGCTTTGAGTGAGAGAGGGGCATTCCTACCACATGGCCACGGCCTGTCTGGACACCACTCCCCACACAGAAGCCCTAGCTGTGCACCAACGGGCCCACTCTGTTCCCACGAGTCCTGCCCAGGAAACCGCCGTCCATCCTGGCCTGCTGTTCCACCTGTGTCTCCCCTCCCACTTCCTCCCCAGAAAACTTGTGGCCAAATCCTGCAGGGTGATCCCACTGATGTCCACTTGTTGGCAGTTCCTGTGACTGACACAGGTGCTGTTCCCTCCACTCCTCCTGGTGGACTAGGGATGGGTTGGGGGACCTCACTGGCTTTTGCCCAGACCCTTTGGCTTTCAGAAATAAGCCAGACTATAGTCACTTTGAGGACTAAGGTGCACCTGACCCAAGCCATGGTATTTTCAATCACCTCATATGCATGCAAAAGCTGGACAATGAATAAGGAAGACTGAAGAAGAATTGATGCCTTTAATTATGGTGTTGGTGAAGAATACTGAATATACCATGGACTGCCAGAAGAATGAACAAATCTGTCTTGGAAGAAGTACAGCCAGAATGCTCCTTAGAAGTAAGGATGATGAGACTTTGTCCCAAGTACTTGGACATGCTATCAGGAGGGACCAGTCCCTGGAGAAAGACATCATGCTTGGTGAAACAGAGGGTCAGAAAAAAAGAGGAAGAACTTCAACAAGATAGATTGTCACAGTGGCTGCAGCAATGGGCTTAAACATAGCAAGGATTGTGAGGATGCTGTAAGACCAGGCAGTGTTTCATTCTATTGTACATAGGGTCACTATGAGTTGGAACAAACTCGATGGCACCTAACAATAATAGGGTTCAGGATAATGTCCCTCTGTCCGCAGGGGGACTGGAGGCCCTATGCCAAGGTTCAATGGGGAGATTGGGGGTAATTGCACTTCTTAGGCCTTCTGGATACTGGTGCACAGGTGACTATGATCCCTACAACCTTTGGCATAGGGGAGTGCTCAGTAGTGGTCTTTTCCAGGGGACAGTGCTTGAAGAGACTTTTTTCTACCGCATCTCAGTATTCAGTACTTTTCCACTCTTAGCCTTTCTCCCTCTTCCTCCCTCCAGCCTCCTGGTCCATAAAATTGCAGGAGTCTTTTGTTCAAGATCCCCCCAGCCTCAGTCAGACAATCTCCCCCCAACATCTGCTCTAATACATCTGACCTTCACCTGGTGTCATTCCATGGGGAAAAACAGAACGATGGAGGACCTGGCTCCTTCTTTCTGACCTCTTGCTTATGCTATTGTAATAAGTGAATAAAGGCTTAATTGTTACTTTATTTTGCCTTGTTTTAATCAAGAACGTTGACATCTGGCAGCTCAGCTCTCTCTAGCTCAGCTCTTGATAGGCATATTCTGTTTTGGTTGATGGTGTTATATAATTCTTCATTTCTTTTCTTCTGATCTGATAATGACCCCCTACATTTTATGGGATGTGAGATGTTTACTGGGGTTGTGAAGAGGCTCACCATGTAACAGGCCTCAGCCTGTGACATCATGGGAAAGTGTGGAACATTAAACTAGGTTACATACTCTATTGCTTACCACTATGATGTCAGGAGCATCTTGAGGTCAGCACATTCTCCTAACGGGACTGTGTAGAATGAGAGGAGTTGGAAATAGCACAAAACAGGATGCAGAAGAAACAAGAAGTGGAACCACAAAAGGAGGGGATGATCCTGTGAAAACAAGAGAGACATGTGTTAGCCATGCCAAGCTTAGGATGGTGTCAAGAGTAAAAGAGCATGTAGCTGGAAGTAAACACTAAACTTGGTGGATAATGGAGTATATGTGTGTTTCAGGTAATTGTTTTCTAAACTATATATTCTCTATCCTGTCTTGTGGATTCAATCAAAAAGAGTAGTTCAATTGGTTTTATAAAACCAACTTAAAGAACCACTTCACCTCATTTTTATGAAGAGAAGACACTAATGGGTGATTCTCAGAAGACAACACTGGAGTCTGGATACACAGGACCATCATTCCTCTGCAAAGCTTCATAAAGTCTATCCTGGTCTGTCACCCCAATCCTGCCATGAGACCTAGGTCACAAAATACATTCTACAGTAGGATCAGGGTCTACAAGGTCTCTGTTTCTCTTCCACCTTGAGCTCCTTCTTCTCACTCACAGAGCAGCAGTACTTCTCAAGTTCCCAGCTTCACCTCAGGGTCACCTAGGGAGTCTCCCGTGTTGGTTGTACACAAAGTACTACTCCTGGAATGCCATACACTGCAGCCTTCTCCAAGGCAGGTGTTTGAGGCAGAGAAGGAAGCTCTATATTTGGGCCTCCTCCAAGGGTAGAAGCCACCCAGTGGTGGGGCTTCCCAGGAGTCTCTAGGTTGAAACAGACCTTGGACCTCTGACACAAGAAGCCAAACATGATGGAGACAGAAGGGCTCTGTTGATTGCCTGTCACTTTCAGAGTCTGGCCTTGTCTCAAGAGACAATTCAATGCCACCCAATGTTGGTGAATTTTGTTTCAGCACTACAGTTTAGAAACTCAGTTTCAGGGTGATCCTAAGCCTTCTTGAGTTCTCATAAAATATTTAATGTGAAGTTGGGAGGGAAAAGTCAAGGACTGTGAACACAAATTCACTGTCAATGTTATCCCCATAAATTATCATAACAATTTTAAAAGGTCATTTCAACATACAAAACTGCCACAGTATTCAGAACCTATGTTGCCCGATCCCTCATCACTGTGAGATTATTAGGTCAGAACCAACTAGAGTCATCAACCTTAATCCTGAGGCTGGACTGGAGATGAACAGATGCCAGCACCAGCATCTTTGGGTCCAGAACTGCAGCCAGGGACCCAGAGCCTGGGGCTTTCCCGAGTCTGAGTAAAGGTACAGGAGAGACTGAGAGGGCTCCCTGGTTTTGCTTGTACCAGAATGTCCTGTAGCTCTTGACCCAGAAGCCAGAACCCGGGGCTCAGGATGCAGGCAGGTGTGGTCAGTATTCCCAGGAATGAAGACAGGGAGGGCCACTGAGTCAGCACAGGCTGTGAGTGGGAACTTGGAAACAGACACTCAATGGGTAATGAGGCTGGGCCAGGGTGAAGCTCTTCAGAGGTCTGAGCCAGAGGAACCTCACTCATGCTGACAGTGATTCATCTCAAATGATCTACCCTACAGGACAGGGAGATTTTGGGGTTCCATGTGGTGTCAACTGGGGTCATCGGTGGTATTCATCTGGCTGCTGGGCTGGCCTAGAGGGTCGAAGATGGCTTCATTCACATGCCTGGTACCTTGGTGTAGAAGGCTGGCAAGCTAAATTCATCTGGGCTCTTCTCCTTCTCCACTTAGTCTCAGGATCTTTCCACATGTTCTCTCAGAAAAGGTAGTCAGACTTCTTCTATGACGGCTCAGAGCTCCAAGAGTGAGTATTCCATGAGACCTAGCTGGAAGTCTGCAAGCCTAGTTATTACCTAATCTAGGAAATCCTAGAGGGTCACTTTCTTTTCTTTTCTTGCAGTTTATACTCTTTTCAGTTTTTATGGTGAATTTGGTTGACAGAAGTCCTGAATTTTAATATAGTCAAATATATTAATTGTTTCTTTTATGTATATTTTATGTTTGAAGACAACTTTCCTACTCTAACAGCCTAAAAAATATTTACCTAAAATTTTAAAGTTTTGCTTTTGAGAATTGTATTCTAAATTTATTTTAGTTAATTTTTCTGTATAGTGTGAAGTAAGGATCCAATTTCAGTGTTTCCAAAGGAATGATTTTTTTTTTCCTAGCTTCTAGCTTTCCACACTAATCAACCGCCTCAACTCTATGATATATCGAAGTTTCATATATGTGTAGATTTCTTTATGGACACTTTATTCTAGTCTATGATCAGTTTTTCTATTCTTATGCTAGTACTACACTGTCTTAATTATTTCTGAATTCTTAATAAGTTCTGATCTAGTAGGATAATCTGTTCCCATTCGTGTTCTATGGAAGTGTCTATTATTCTTGGCCTTTGACTCATTTGGATAAAATTTAGAGTACTTAGCCAAGTCTGACAAATCTTTGTTGAGAATTTGAGTGTAATTTTATTGGGTTTATTTCTGGACTCTCAATTCTATTCATTGGTCTATATGTCTACCAAAATACCAGACTGTTTTGATTATTCTAGCTTTATATTTTGAGATCAGGAAGCATGAGTCCTCCTACTTTGTTCTTCTTTTTCAAGATTGCTCTGGCTATTTGGGGCCCCTTACAGTTCCATATAAAATTGAGGGTTGGCTTTTCATTTCTGCAAAGAAGGCTGTTGGAATTTTGATGGGGATTGCATTAAATCTATAGATTGCTTTAGGTAGTAGTGCCATCTTAACAGTATTACATCTTCCAAATCATGAGCACGGAATGTCCTTCCATTTGTTTAGGTCTTTTTTAATTTCTTTCAGTAATATTTTACAGTTTTCCACGTACAAGTTTTTCACTTCCTTGGTTAAATTTATTCCTAGATATTTTATTCTTTTAGACCCTATTGTAAAAGGAATTATTTCCCTAATTTCCTTTTCAAATTGTTTGTTGCTAGTGTATAGAAATCCAACTAATTTTTGTATGTTGACCTTGTATCCTGCCAAGTTTGATTAATTCATTTATTAGCTCTAGTAGCTTTCTTGTGGATTCTTTGGAGTCTTCTACATATAGGATCATGTCATCTGTGAAAAGAGATAATTTTATTTCTTCCTTCTTGATTTTGATATCTTTTATTTCTTTTTCTTGCCTAATTGCTCTGGCTAGAACTTCCAGTACAATACTGAATAGCAGCGGTGACATCCTTGTGTTGTTCCTGATCTTAAGAGGGAAGCTCTCAGTCTTTCTCCATTGAGTACCATGTTAGCCATGGATTTTTCATAAATGTCCTTTATCAGATTGAGGAATTTCCCTTCTATTCTTAGCTTGTTGAGGGTTTTTATCACGAAAAAGTGGTGTGGATGCACATAACCAAAAAGCAGTTTGGCCTTTGGGTCCTGATTCCTGAGCCCCACCTGAGCCCTGCTCAGTCGGGCCTTTACCAGGATTGGCTGGAAGGCCCCACCCTGTAGTTGCCTTTTACACAGATTGGCTGGCGGACTCACCCAGTGACTGATAAAAACTCTAGAACATGAGGATCAGATGGGGCCTCCTGACCAGGACAGCCAGGAGAGGAGTGCAGCATTGGACTTGGGGCACTGTGCTATGACCTTCCAAGACTGGGTGAACCTGTGATGGTAAAGGAGGCAGTGTCTGTGACTGTACTAGAAGAAGTGGAAATGACAAGCAGACCCAGACGGTGGCAGCAGAGTGTAAAGACCAAATCCCAGCTGAGAGCTGTAACTCTCTGAGAGCTAGGGCACCCTGAGCAGGGGGCCACCAAGCAGGGGGCTTCCCGCAGAACCAGGGTTTTCTGAGAATTGTCCTGGAGCTAGCCAGGAGAGGCCAGGAGCCAGCTGAAAGGAGCAGCCAACAGCCAAGCCAGCTAAGTATTACCATTGAGTTTCCTGTCTGAAAGTTTCCTGATGGGTGAGAATGAACATCAATTTTCAGGAAGGGTTAGTGGGTCCCCTTTGAGACATAAGTGGGTACCCTTGACACGCTGAAGCCACCATGCTGGGACCCCCTCCCAAATCTCATGTGTCATGGTTTGAATTATGTCCCCCAAAATATGTGTGTATCAGTTTGGCTGGGCCTTGATTCCTGGTACTGTGTGATTTTCCTGTATGTTGTAAATCCTGCCTCTATGATGTTAATGAGGGAGGATGGGTGGCAGTTGTGTTAGTAAGGCAGGACTGGATCTACAAGACTGGATTGTGTCCTGAGGCAATCTCTTGAAATATAAAAGACAGAAGTGAGCAGACAGACAGGGGGACCCCATATCATCAAGAAAGCAGTGCCAGGAGCAGAGAGCGTCCTTTGGACCAGGGTCCCTACGCAGAGAAGCTCCTCGTCTGGGGGAACACTGATGAGAAGGCCGAGAGAGAGAAAGCCTTACCCTGGAGCTGACACCTTGAATTTGGACTTTTAGCCTACTTTACTGTAAGGAAATAAACTTCTCTTTGTTAAAACCATCTACTTGCGGTACTTCTGTTAAAGCAGCACTAGATGACTAAGACATCATGCATATCTTCATTTCTGTTTATATCCTTCTCTGTTATATTAAAGTTGTTACTGAATATATGGTGTTTCTGTGAGTTCTCTGTGACCACTGCAATGAATTACAGGACTCAGTAGAGAAAGAGTGCCATGGGGGGAACTGCTGGTGTCCGACATGGTGGAGAAGTTGGAGAATGGAGGAATATTTGATCTCTGCCTCATAAAAACCACCTTTGTCCAGATTCTTATGGTCAGAGTTGTTATTTCAGTTGATACTATGCCAGTTGCAAGTTAGAGAGTTCACACGATTCCCCCCACTCCAGACTGGTCACAAATTAGGGAGTTCCTGACTCCCCCCACTTTTAGACCAGCCAACCCCATTTACTGCTTCAATCCATTCAGACTCTGCTCAGCTGTGCCATTAATCTGTCTGTATATACATACGCCAGTTGCCTCAAAATTACAATAAGACTGCCAGGATGAGGACTCTACTATCCAGTCTGACTGGTTTGCACACACGAAGACACTTTACAAAGTGTTGGCAACTGAAAGCAGTTATTATCCTTTCTAAAAGGTAGACAGTAAACAGCAGGAACAGATTTGAGGTGAACTGGTCCCCTCCACCTCGAGTAACCCACTTAGCACCATGAAAGGGAGCCACTTATGTCTAAACGGGGGCCTGCTCACATTTTCCAAATTACCCTGTCCATTTCTGTGTCACTTGTCAGGCACGCCATAGATCAGTTGTCAGCAGGTGTGTCGTAGGCTCAGGTCAGGTGCACAGTGGCTGTGTTCATTCTGTCTCTCGCTCTCACTCTGTCTCTTTCCAAAGCTTTTCTTGGCTGGGTCTGTCCCCGCTATGCTTACTGGCCCAGCTCTCAACCAGCAGCTTTGGGACAATCCTGGACCAGTGCCAGGGTTAAGCCAGCATTACAACAGCTGTTGAGGCAAAACTGTTTTATGGGCAACCCCTATATGATGTATGCCCAAAGCTCTTCAGGCAACCTCTTGACCCTTAGGACAGTCCCCCTCCCTTGGTCCTTACGACAGGCCCCCCCTCATCCCTTAAGACAGGCTCCCTCTTGGCCCGTAGAACTGATCCCCACTTGGCTTTAGGGTTACAGCTCTCAGCACAGCCAGGGCATCTGCCACTGCCAAAGGCAGGCCAGCTCAGCTGCTATGCTGCCACTTACTCTGCTCAGGCATCCACCTGTATGGGCCTGGACTGCAGCTGCTTCCCCTTTACCACATGCCCAGCTCTGTTGGTGACCCTCTGCCTGGAGATGCCCAGCTCCACTCATGGGCCAACTCTGCCCACCATTGCTGTCCCCTCCATGGGCCAACTTGTCTACTGCCATCGTTAGCAGGCCACACAGCTCCCACCGCTTACACCGCACCATCCCTGTCTGCCACTGGGCCACCCTGGACCTCTGGGTCTCCTGCCACCAGTTCCGCTGCTAGGCCACTCTGGCCCTTCAGTGTTATCAGCTCAGTGTTATAGCCCTTGACCCATATTACGGCTCTTTTATTTGGGTCTAGGAGTTTCTCAGCACAGGAACCCTAGGTCCAAAGGACAAGCTCCTCTCTAGGCTCTTGCTGATCAAGAGGTCCCCAAAAAACCTCTGTGAGATTGGCTTTCCTAGCAGGATTGCAAACTGATCAATCATTTAGGAAGGATCGTAAGCCACTTAGGTGGATAGCAAACCAACCAATTCTCTCAGGTGGATTTCAAGCCCTACCAATCATTTTGGAAGAACTGCAAATCCAGGGCCAGAAAGACCAATAAGAGAAACACTGCACCACAGATTCTGTCATATGCCTTCTCTGCATCAATTGAGCTGATCAGGTGGCGATTTTCCTTTGTTCTATTAATGTGGTGTATTACATTGATTGATTTCCTAATGCTGAGCTATTTTTTTCTACTTTTGTGTTCCCATAAAGAGAAGTTAAAAAAAAAAAAAAAGAGAATGCTTTCAAGAAATAAGTTAATAGAGAATTTAAACAAATGTCAGGCAAGGTTATGGAGTATAGTTATCTAAAACATTCTCTCTAGCGAAATTGTTGACAAACAAATGATCTTATGCTTTCAAAAGTCTGAAAGATGAAAAACAGTAATAATCATAATGTTTAGAATTTATTGAAGTCCTACTATGTGTAAAGCACTGGGGTAGAGCTTTCCATGAAAATTTTATTTACTCCTCTCAACAACTTCATGATGAATGTATTTTTGCTCTCATTTTATAAATGATGGAATTAAGGGTCAAAGAAATTAGGTAACTTACCCAAAGTCAAATAAGTTAGGTGGGGAGCGAGGTTTCAAGCCCAGGCAGTTTGACCCCATCCAGAACCCCCACACACAACCACTATGTCTGTTTGGCAGCCTTGGTGGTGTTTCTTTCTCATCCTTGGGAAATCTCCGTTGTTTATATGTTGCTGCCAATACCTGAAGTAAAATCATGAAAACTTTCTCTCACAAAGCAAGACAATATCCTTTTCTGTCTCCTCTTTTTCCAGAGCTGAGTTAGGAATTTATGTTCTCAAAATCATTGCAGAATGGGACTGAATTGATAACTACCTCAGGCTAGCCTTCTATCCAGATACCTCCAGGATCCCTTCTGTTTTAGTTTCCTAGCGCTGCTAGAACAAGAATACCACAAGTGGTGGCTTTAAAGAACAAGAACTTATTACCTCATAGTTTGGGAGGCTAGTGGTTGGCAGAGGCTCTGGGAGATCATTCCTCGTGTCTTTTAGTTTCTGGCAGCTGCAGGCATTGCTTGGCATTTTTTGACTTGTAGGTGGATCCTCACATGGTGTCTTCCCCCTGAATGTCTGTTTTCCCATTTCTTATCACCACGCAGAAGGGATTGGGTTTAGAACCCGCCCTACTCCAGTATGCCCTCATTAATATAACAAAAGAAAAATCCTATTTTCAAACAGGATTACATTCACATGTATGGGGGGACATATCACTTTGAGGAACACAATTCAATCCTTAACACCCTTTAAGGAAACTCTAAAGATCTACAATCACCCAGTTAAAATGGGGCATTCCTTCGTGCCATGCCATGTGTGAAACTGAGATTTCACTTTATTTGGTATTCTATGGTAAACTGGCCCCTGTTACCAGATGAGGGCACTGTAATATTCCAAATGCATATTATCCATATCCTAAGATTTATTTGTTAATCTAATGCATACATTATAAAAATATGACCAGGAAGAAGGATTTGAATGACAACTCCTTAATAGGACTTACAAGGCCATACAAGATTTGGCTCTGCTTTCCTCTTTATCCATATTTCTCCCCATTCCCTCATCAATATCTCAGTTCAAATGGGCTGACTCCACTTTCCCAAACCTGTCATGCTTCAGCTCATCTCAGGGCCTTTTCACATGCTGTTTCACTTGCCTGGGATGTTCTTTCTTCTTGGGGCTAATTCCTACTCAGCCTTAAGAGTTTTAATTTGATGTCTATTCTCCCCAGAATTCTTTCATATGCCTAAAAGGCCCTGAACTGTGGTCACAATCCACTTTACAGTGGTACTTTACTTTTTAAAAGTGAATGTGTGGAGTGGGCCAAGATAGCAGAGTAGTCAGATGCTTCCTATGGCACCTTTGACAACAAAGACCTGAAAAAACAAGTGAATCGATTATATATGACAATCCAGGAGCCCTGAACATCAAAGACAAAGTTGAGGAGTCAGATTCAGAGGCAGAGGGAGGGAGAGTTCAGAAGCAGCGAAGATTTGCCAGACCTGAGCTGGCCGGCACCCTGCAGGCTGGATCCAACGACGCGCAGGGGCTGAGGCTAGTAGTAGTGCTAGGGACTCTCCCACATTGGGAGAAATTGAGCAGCAGAGAGTATGCACAAGCCTCCAGAGACAGAGGGAAGCAGCACTGGATCTGTGAAAGTTAAGTGCAAGCATCTAACCTACCATGTGAGATCAAAATAACCCTTCCCCTTCTGGGAGGTACCTCTCTCCCATTCACCTTCCCCCTCTCCACTCTGCTCCGGTCAGGTCTGGTCTGGCTTCAGTGATTGCCGCGCCCCCTGGTCCGCAAGTAGGAAGCATCATGCGCCCCGAGGTATTATCCCCGATTCGGAGAGGGAACAAATTAACAAACAAATATCCAACAGGAAAAAATAATCTGCCAGCTCCCCTAAACCAGGAATTCCGGGCAGCCACAGCCCCTTTGCATAGGCACAAGACTTTGAATGCCTTTCACCCCTGCCTAGACCTGTGTGGGCCCATTTCAACAGCATAGGCCCTCATCAGCATAATACAACAGGGTATATACCTGAAGCCTATTTTCAACTGCAACAGCTAAGGCAGAGTGGCAGATTCGTGACGTTTGACACCACCATGCCCATTAAGCAGGGTCCACACCTACCCACATCAGGGGCCTTAGGATGAGTGACTTCACTCCTCCACCTAACCACCGATGACAGGTATCCGATAAGAAGTGGTGCCTCCATTTACAGCCAACAGCACTGGGTGCCTAAAGTCTAGCTGCAACACCCACCTACCTACATGCTCTAGGGAACAGGGACACTCCTTCCACCCAGGCACTAAAGGACAGCCGTCAGCCCTCTACCTTGCTCAGCACATAACCCCCTACTGCAGCCAGATACCTGTGCCTGCTCCGGTCACCTCTATGTAGCCCTGCCCATCTAGGACTATAGGTGAGAGCCTGCACCACATACTCGATAACCGACAACATGGACACCTGAGCTGAATCCACACAAGAAAAGAAAATGGACTCCTGGGCTCACATACCTAGTAGCAGCTCTAACCACCTGGTGACAGGATGTGACAGGTTCAAAGATGCCAATAATCGAAGTAGCTCACATGACCAGCCTATTTGGGCATATTAAAACAAAACCAAACAAGAAGGTAGGACACAGTAAGAAAACATAAAATAAATAAATATAATAAACTTATTGATGGCTCAGAGACAACAGTCAATATCAAATCATTTAAAGAGACAGACCACAATGGCTTCAGCAAGGGACCAAAACAAAGAACCAGGAAACCTCCCAGAGGAGGAGAAGGTCTTCAAACTACCGGAGATAGAATTCAAAAGCTTAATACACAGAGCTCTTAAAGAGATCAGGCATAACACAGACCTAGCCAAGGAACACACAGACAAAGCAACAGAGGAATTCAAGAGGGTTATACAAGAGCAAAATGAGTGAAAGGACAGCATACAGAAATCCAAAAGATTAACAATAAAATTTCAGAATTAGACAACACCATTGAAAGTCATACGAGCAGAACTGAGGCAGTGGGAAGTTAGAATTAGTGATGTGAAAGACAAAGCACTTGACACCAATTTATTTGAGGAAAAATCAGATAAAAGAATTTTAAAAAATGAAGAAACCCTAAGATTATGTGGGACTCTTTCAAGAGGAATAATCTACGAGTGATTGGAGTACCAGAATGTGGGGATAACAGAAAATACAGAGAGAACGGTTGAAGATTTGTTGGCAGAAAACTTCCCTGATATCATGAAAGATGAGAAGATATCTATCCAAGATGTTCATTGAAACCCACTAGATCCCAAAAGAAATTCAGCAAGACATGTTACAATCAAACTTGCCAAAACCAAAGATAAAGAGAGAATTTTAAGAGCAGCTAGGGATAAATGAAAAGTTATTGACAAAGGAGAGTCAATAAGACTAAGCCCGGACTACTCAGCAGAAACCATGCAGGTAAGAAGAGATGACATATATAAAGCCTTGAAGGAAAAAAATTGCCAGCCAAGAATTACCTATCCAGCAAAACTCTCTCTCAAATATGATGGTGAAATTAGGGCATTTCCAGATAAACAGAAGTTTAGGGAATTTGTAAAAACCAAACCAAAATTACAAGAAGTACTAAAGGGAGTCCTCCAGTTAGAGAATCAATAACATCAGATGACAACTCAAGACTAGAACATAGGACAGAACAACCAGATAGCAACCCAGATAGGGAAGTCACAAAAATAAGTCAAAGCTAAAACACTGAAATTAGGGAAACAGAGACGTCAATATGTAAAAGATGATAACATCAAAACAAAAAAGAGGGGCTAAATAATGTAGTCATAAAACTTCCATATGGAGAGGAACTTAAGGTGATATCAAGAAATAAAAGATGGATTTAAACTGAGAAAAATAGAGGCAAATTTTAAGGTAACCACAAAGGAAACTAACAATCCTAAACATCAAAATAAAAAAACAAGAAAAACATAAAAACTCAGCAAATACAAAATCAACAACAATGAAAAAGATAAAAAGAAAATACATAAAGAAAAGCGACTCCACATAGAATGTTTAGTGGAACAAAGAAACTGTGTACAACACACACACAAAAAAAATCAGAATGACAGCACTAAACTCATACCTACCAATAATTACACTGAATGTAAATAGACTAAATGCACCAATAAAGAGATAAAGAGTGACAGAATGGATTAAAAAAACACAATCCATCTATATGCTGGCTACAAGAGATGCACCTTAGACTCAAAGACACAAAACTAAAACTCAAAGGATGAGAAAAATATATCAAGCAAACAACAATCAAAAAAAGAGTAGGAGTGGCAATATTAATCTCTGAAAAAATAGACTTTACAGCAAAATCCACCACAAAAGATAAGGAAGGACACTATATAACAATTAAAGGGTCAATACACCAGGAGGATGTAACCATAATAAATATTTACACACCCAATGACAGGGCTCCAAAATACATAAAACAAACCCTAACAGCATTGGAAAGAGAGATAGACAGCTACACAATAATAGTAGGAGACTTCAACACATCACTCTGGTGAAGGACAGAACATACAGAAAGAAGCTCAATAAAGACACAGAAGATCTAAATGCCACACAGTCAATCAACTTGATTCTCACAGACCTATACAGAACACTCCACCCAGCAGCAGCCAAGTATACTTTCTTTTCCAATGTACATGGAACATTCTCCAGAATAGACCACATATTAGGCCATAAAGCAAGCCTTAACAGAATCCAAAATATCAATATATTACAAAGCATCATTTCTAATCATAAAGCCATGAAAGTGGAAATCAATAACAGAAAAAGCAAGGGAAAAAATCAAATACATGGTAACTAAACAACACCTTGCTCAAAAATTACTGGGTTACAGAAGAAATCAAGGACGGAAGAAAGGACTTCGTAGAATCCAATGAGAATGAAGACACATTCTACCAGAACCTTTGGGACACAGCAAAAGTAGTGCTCAGAGGTCAATTTATAGCAATAAATGCACACATCAAAAAAGAAGAAAGGGCCAAAATCAAAACATTAACCTGACAACTCGAACAAATAGAAAGAGAACAGCAAAAAAAAGGCCATCAGCCACTAGAAGAAAGGAAATAATAAAAACTAGAGGAGAGATAAATGAAATAGAGGAAAGAAAAACAATTGAAAGAGTTAACAAGACCAAAAGCTGGTTATTTGAAAAGATCAACAAAATCGATAAACCATTCTCCAAACTGACAAAAGAAAAACAAGAAAGTAAGAAATAACCCAAATAAGAAATGAGATGGGCAATATCACAACAGGCTTAACTGAAATTAAAAGCATCATAGCAGAATACTATGAAAAACTGTACACCAACAAATTTGAAAACCTAGAGGGAATG
>NW_004444093.1:6328529-6330567 GCF_000243295.1 Trichechus manatus latirostris | reverse complement strand
AAACCTATAACAAAAGAAGACATTGAAGAGGTAATTAAAAAAACTCCCAACAAAAAAAAATCCCTGGCCCTGATGGCTTCACTGGAGAAGTCCACCAAACTTTTAGAGAAGAGTTAACACCAGTACTACTAAAGGTATTTCAGAGCATAGAAAAGGATGGAAATACTCCCAAACTCATTCTATGAAGCCAGCATAACCCTGATACCAAAACCGAGTAAAGACACCACAAAAAAAGAAAATTGCAGACTAATATCCCTCATGAACATAGACACAAAAATCCTCAACAAAATTCTAGCCAATAGAGTTCAACAACATATCAAAAAAATAATTCACCGTGACCAAGTGGGATTCATACCAGGTATACAGGGATGGTTCAACACTAGAAAAACAATCAGTGTAATCCATCACATAAGTAAAACAAAAGAACCACATGATCTTATCAATCGATGCAGAAAAGACACGTGACAAAGTCCAATACCCATTCATGAGAAAAACTCTCAGCAAAATAGGAATTGAAGGGGAATTCCTCAACATAATTAACAGCCTTTATACAAAGCCAATAGCCAGCATCGTCCTAAATGGAGAGAGTTTGAAAGCATTTCCCTTGAGAATGGGAACCAGACAAGGATGCCCTTTATCACCACTCTTATTCAACATTGTGCTGGAGGTCCTAGCCAGAGCAATTAGGATAGAAAAAGAAATAAAGTACATCCAAATTGGTAAGGAAGAAGTAAAAGTATCCCTATTTGCAGATGATATGTTGCTATACACAGAAAACCCTGAAATTTACAAGAAAACTACTGGAACTAATAGAAGATTTCAGCAAAGTATCAGGATACAAGGTAAACATATAAAAATTAGTTGGATTCCTCTACACCAACAAAGAGAACTCTGAAGAGAAAATCACCAAATCAATACCATTTACAATAGCCCCCAAGAAGATAAAATACTTAGGAAAAAATCTAACCAGAGACGTAAAAGACCTATGCAATGAAAACTACAAGACACTACTGCAAGAAACAAAAAGAGACCTGCATAAGTGGAAAAACATACCTTGCTTATGGATAGGAAGACTCAACATTGTGAAAATGTCAGTTCTACCCAAAGTGATCTACAGATACAATGCAATCTAGATCCAAATTCCAATGATATTTTTTAAGGAGATAGAGAAACAAATCAACAACTTCATATGAAAGGGAAGAGGCCTCGGATAAGTAAAGCATTACTGAAGAAGAAGAACAAAGTGGGAGGCCTCACACTGCCTGATTTTAGAACCTATTATACCGCCACCGTAGTCAAAACAGCCTGGTACTGGTACAACAACAGATACACAGACCAATGGAACCGAATTTAGAATCCAGACGTAAATTCATTCACCTATGAGCAGCTGGTATTTGACAAAGGCCCAAAGTCCATTAATTGGGGAAAAGACAGTCTCTTTAACAAATGCTGCTGGCATAACTGGATATCCATCTGCAAAAAACTGAAACAAGACCCACACCTCACACCATGCACAAAAACTAACTCAAAATGGATCAAAGACCTAAATATAAGATCTAAAACGATAAATATCATGGAAGAAAAAAATAGAGACAATGCTAGGAGCCCGAATACATGGTGTAAACAGAATACAAACCATAAGTAACAATACGCAAATACCAGAAAAGAAACTAGATAACTGGAAGCTTGCAAAAATCAAACACTTAAGCTCATCAAAAGACTTCACCAAAAGAGTAAAAAGACAACCTACAAATTGGGAAAAAAAATTTGGCTACGACATACCCGAACAGGGTCTAATCTCTAAAATCTACAAAATACTGCAAAACCTCAACAATAAAAAAACAAATAACCCAGTTAAAAAATGGGCAAAGGATGTGAACAAGCACTTCACCAAAGAAGACGTTCAGGTGGCTAACAGATACATGAGGAAATGCTCACAATCATTAGCCATTAGAGAAATGCAAATCAAAACTACAATGAGATACCATCTCACCCCAACAAGGCTAGCACTAATCCAAAAAACACAAAATAATAAATG
>NW_004444093.1:6310686-6328429 GCF_000243295.1 Trichechus manatus latirostris | reverse complement strand
ACCCCAACAAGGCTAGCACTAATCCAAAAAACACAAAATAATAAATGTTGGAGAGGTTGTGGTGAGACTGGAACACTTACTCACTGCTGGTGGGAATGTAAAATGGTAAAACCACTTTGGAAATCAATTTGGCGCTTCCTCAAAAAGCTAGAAATACCATAGGATCCAGCAATCCCACTGCTTGGAATATATCCTAGAGAAATAAGAGCTGTCACAGAAATAGATATATGCACACCTGTGTTTATTGCAGCCATTTTCACAAAAGCAAAAAGATGGAAACAACCTAGCTTCCCATCAACAGACGAACGGATAAACAAATTATGGTACATACACACAATGGAATACTACACAACGTTAAAGAACAATAATGAATCCATGAAACATCTCACAACATGAATGAATCTGGAAGGCATTATGCTCAGTGAAATTAGTTGAAAAAGGACAAATACTGTATGAGACCACTATTATAAGAACTCAAGAAAAGGTTTAAACACAGAAGAAAACATTCTTTGATGGTTACGAGGGTGGGGAAGGAAGGAGAGGGGAATTCACTAACTAGATAGTAGACGAGAATTATCTCAGGTGAAAGGAAGGACAACACACACTACAGGGGAAGTGAGCACAACTGGACTAAACCAAAACCTAAGAAGTTCCCTGAACACAACCAAACACTTTGAGGGACTGAGTAGCAGGGTCTCGGGTCTGGGGACCATGATTTCGGGGGACATCTAGGTCAACTGGCATAACAATTCTATTAAGAAAATGTTCTGCATCCCACTTTGGTGAATTGCATCCGGGGTCTTAAAAGCTTCGAGCAGCCATTCTAAGGTGCATCAACTGGTCCCAACCCACCTGGAGCAATGGAGAATGAAGAACACCAAAGACACACGGAAAATATTAGCCCAAGAGACAAAAGGGCTGCATAAACCAGAGACTACATCAGCCTGAGACCAGAAGAACTAGATGATGCCTGGCTACCACCAATGACTGACCTGACAGGGAACACAACAGAAAATCCCTCATGGAGCAGGAGAAAAGTGTGGTGCAGAACTCAAATTCACCTAAAAAGACCAGACTTAATGGTCTGACTGAAACTGGAGGAACCCTCAAAGACATGACCCCTGGACGCTCTGTTAACCCAAAACTAAAACCATTCCTGAAGCCAACTCTTCAGACAGAGAATAGACTGGACTATAAGACATAAAATGATACTCATGAAGAGTTCAAGCAGATATATGAGACTAAATGGGCGGCTCCTGTCCAGAGGCAGGATGAAAAGGCAGAAAAGGACAGGAGCTGGTTGGATGGACGTGGGAAATCCGAGTGGAAAGGAGGAGTGTGCTGTCACATTGTAGGGATTGCAACTAGCGTCATGTAACAATATGTGTATAAATTTTTGTATGAGAAATTAACTTGAGCTGTAAACTTTCACCTAAAGCACAATTAAAAAAAAAAAGAAAAAAACAAAACTGTGAACCAACTTATTTATACATTTTGTAAAGAGTCTTCAACCTGTAGAGAATCTTCCTGTTTTGGCCTTGCTGGTTTGCCAAGAGGGTGCCGTAGGCAAAAGGAACATGATGAAAGCAAAGCAGTCAGGAACTGTCATTAATTCACATAATGTTAAAAGAGCATGTGTAAATTGATCGTTACTATGCACAAGGCTCTGTGCTGTGTGATTTATGTATTCTCTCACAATAACTCTCTAAAACAAGTACAATTATTTTCTCCATGCTAGAGATGAAGAAAACGAGGTTTATAGAACTTAAGTAACTTACAAAATTGCACAGGTAGCAAGAGACATAGCCAGCATTTAAGCACAGATCTGTTAGTTTAGATCACATCTTGTGTTGCTAGAACTTCCCTAAGCAATAAGAAAACCTCATGAGGAAAGGCTGAGACCAAGCCATGGTGGAGATGCCTATGCTCACTTCTAACAGATTCCCAAACTCCTTTGGGTTTTCTTTACACTCCTATCTGTAACCATGATTCTAGTTAGTAAAGGGCTTTATCCAAATTCTCTGCCTCCAGTCCCAGGACAAGGAAGAGGCTCTTCTTACCCCTCCACACTCCTCTCGCTTCACTCCCTGGTTTCCCGCCATCTGGGCCATTCAGGGCCAACCCTGCCCAGCCCTCAGAAATCATTCATGGAGATTCTGTACAGGGTGCAGTACCTGTACCCCTGTGATCCTTGGCCTCTTTCAATCCCGAGAAACTAAGGAACAATATATGCTAACAGCCCGCAGAGCCGGACAAGGGATGGACTTCCGGCTCTGCCGGATGTGCCCGGGGCCACTATGTGTAACGGATGCCCGCCATTTTGGACTCATCCCGCTGAGTTCCCGGAGGGCCCCTCCGTAACCTTCTGTGCGCAGCGGTGGCTGAAAGCAAATCCAACCAGCCCGTAAGTGAGGCTTTTCGTGGAGATTCAAAGACTGCTATGGCCTATGTAATTTTCCTTGAGTTGTTTCAGGGTGTCACTTTTATCCTTTTCTGGAACTCAAGGTCGATTTAGACAGGGCACCCCAACAGATCTTCCCACATTCAGTTAGAAAATGGTTTCACCCTTACTGATTCTTTATTCCCTTAATGATAACGTACTGCTTTCTTAAAACATCCCTGGGGGTAAACATCCTGAGGTAGGTTGATTTTATGGAATAGTTTAAAGATAGAAAATCTCTGAGGCCCGTGAGGATAAGTGACTGCTGAAAGGCATTGCTGAATTAGAGACCTAGGAATTAGCATCCTGAGGGCTTAATAACAATAGCGAAGGCTCTCCTAACAATGCCCTGACATAGATTCTGTTAATATCCTCATTTTATGGATGAGGAAACTGAAGCTTAGTTTAAGTAAAAAGTTCATTGTCATTCAACTGGCAAGTAGTAAAGCCAAAACTTCAATGCTAAACTTATTCCAAAGCTCTGCGTTGCTTCTAGGCCTTCATTTTTGCTCTTCTATGTGCCTCACAAACTTGTTCCCACTCCTCTCCAGGCTTATTCTCACACATTTTTAAGGTCTCAGCTTTTTAATCCCCTGCAGAGCATTCTGGGACTTCCCAAATGTGGCTTAGATGCGCCAGGCTGGACTCCCCCCACCTCATATGAGTACCAAATAGCAGCAGAGTAGGGTATGGTAGGTTGTAGCTAAGGTAAATTCCTTACTTTAGAGAGCTTGTTTCTTTATTTTCACTCTGTCTCTCTCTCTTTCTTTATTTTCACTCTGTCTCTCTCTCTTTCACTCACACACACGCACAGAGCAGCTGTTTGGAACTGTTTTCATCTAAGGGCATTTTCTTTTGGCCAGAAAAACTGTTAAAATCTTGGCTTTTGTTTATTTTTTAATTACTGAGTAATGAGGTGACAGAACCCTCCTTATCCCACAGCTAACAGGATTCTGGCACATGATAGGTGCTTGGTAAATATTTGTTAAACGATTAGTAAATGAATGAATTCCACACGCTACTCTACTGCCAGCTCTTCCCTATCACTCATGCCTTCTTTTTAATGAATGATGTTGTGGAACCAACAATCAGTTACTCTAACTCAGCTTGTTGTTATTGTTGGGTGCCATCGAGTCAATTCCAACTCATAGAGACCCTACGTGACAGAGTAGAACTATCCCCATAGGGTTTTCTTGGCTGTAATATTTATGGAAGCAAATCACCAGGTCTTTCTGCTACAGAGCTGCTGGGTGAGTTTGAACCACCAACCTTTCCATTAGCAGCCAAGCGCTTACCGTTGCACCGCCAGGGCTCTTTGCTTAAACCTAATAAATTGTGTTTTAAGTGGGAGTTCCTGAAAGCACAAATTGGCTCTCAGAAACAGGCAAAGGCCAGTCACAAGGGAACTGTTGTCTGTTGAGGGAAAATGTCTTGAATTGAGTTCCTTCTAACTTGTGATTACAACTTCCAGATTCCATTTACACATTCAGCAAATGTATACTGAGTTCCTGGCATGTGTCAGGTGTCAGGCACTGTTCTAGAGCCTGGGGATATAGCAGTGAACAAAATCCAAGAACCAGACATTCTAGTGGAAGGAGAAAATCAAGAAGTAAATACGATAATTTTAAACTAGTTAAACCAAACCAGTTGCTATTGAGTCGATTTTGACTCATGGAAACCCTATGTTTGTCAGAGTGTAATGGTGCTCCATAGGGTTTTCAATGGCTGATTGTTTTGGAAATAGACCTTTCTTCTGAGGCACCTCAGAGTGGATTCACACTTCCAGTATTTCAGTTAGCAGCTGAGTGCTTACCCATTTGCACACCCAGGGACTCTATTCTCTAAGTGCATGCTGTATTTTTCATTCATTGTGCCTTTGCTCACCTGGAATAGTTTAATCATACTCTATTATTGTTTTCATGTGCTCCTGAGTGCCTTTTCCCACCATTGTATTTTATATTGTTGCATCAGTATTTATAATTGAATTTGGGCTATGGTTCTCTATATATTCAAAATTTTTCTAATAGTTTAAAAACCTTGCTTTCTTATGATTAGTTCTGTTGTCATGTGATATTATAGTCTGTGTCCATAGTTGTAATCACTTTTTCACTTTTAATTTTTATTTGTTGAGCTTTCCTCTTCTCTTTCTTTCCATTTTTTAAGACTAAGAGCTATATTCCTAGTCATTGTATTTTTTATTTTTTTATCTCCTCATCCCCCCTCCTACCAGCCCCTGGTAATCACTATTTTTGTTTTGTCTTGATGGATTTGCCAATTCTAGATACTTTATGTAAGTGGGATCATACAATATTTATTCTTTTTTGACTGACCTGTTTCACTGAGCATAACGTTTTCAAGGTTCACGTGTGATTGCAGGTATCAGGATTTCATCTCTCTTTATGACTGAGTAATACTCCATTGTGTGTATATGCCACATTTTATTCATGCATTCATTGTGATGGACACTCAGGCTGTTTCCACTTTTTGGCTATTGTGAATGGTGCTGCAATGAACATTAGTGTACAGGTTTCTGTTTGAGTCACTACTTTCAATTCTATTGTGTATATAGTCTTCTTTTCTTTACTGTCTTCCAGAAACGCATCTACTTTTCTGCTACAAAGACACGTTTGGGATTAATTTCTTGACTATGTTTTTCTGCTTTCTGATTCAGTCTTTAAGTGTTCAGAAGTTGCTCTTCGGCTTGTAGTTGATTTTGTTTTTCTTTGTTCTTATTAAATGAATTACAGAGTGTATTTGTTTAGTCTTCTTTGGTAATGGAAGGATTTGGTTTTGTATTTACCTCTGATGAAAACTTTGCTTTATTCTCAAGTATTTTGATATGTGTATAAGGGTAAATACAAATCTAAAAAATTTAAAAATTTCCCTGGTATTAAAAGAGAAAGAGAATTTTCCCCTCCCACTTGCTTTTCTTTAGCATTTCCTTTAGAAAACTTGTATTTGTAAATCCTTTGAGATGTCCATAAATCTTTTTAAAAGCTAAATAAGCTTCTTGCGTTTTGCATTCCAAGACTTTCTTTTTTTTTATTTTTC
Source organism: Trichechus manatus latirostris (assembly GCF_000243295.1). NCBI lineage: Eukaryota > Metazoa > Chordata > Mammalia > Sirenia > Trichechidae > Trichechus > Trichechus manatus. The sequence continues at coordinate 6,322,938 of NW_004444093.1, read as the reverse complement.
TATTTTTTGATTTTTTTATTTTTTATTGTACTTCAGGTGAAGGTTTACAGAACAAATAGTTTCTCATGAGACAGTAGTACACTTACTGTTTTATGACATTGATTAACAACCCCAGGAAATGTCAACTCTCTCTTCTCGATCTTTTTTTTTTTTTTTGGTGAAAATATACATAGCCAAAGATACACCATTTCAAAAGTTTCTACACGCACAGTTCAGTGACATCGACTACGCTCTTCCAATTGTGCTGCTATTCTCACTTTAGATGAAGGTTTACAGAACAAAATAGTTTCTCATTAAACAGTTAGTACACATGTTGCCCTATGACAATGGTTAACAACCTCACAACAGGACTATCTTCTTAAAGCCTTGGAGCCACCTCTGAAATGTGAACATGAAGAAGGATGGTGACCTGTCTCCCTGCCTCTATGGGAGTTTAGGCTAAGCACTTGGCTCCAAGTTGTAACTGCCTTCTTAACGAAAAGATAGAAGTTTTATTTTTTCCTTTGGATGAAGACAATTAACATGTACGTGGAGGATTGTATCTGCCTGGCTATATAGAAGGGCGAGATACGTTTCTGTCTTTGCAGTCTCTTTAGTGGATTGCCTATGATGTGCATTCCAGTCTGGCTTTGGCCTTATTCAAGAATAAAGCTGTTTCATTCTTTTCTACATTTTGTGGAGAGGTTTTACTGGATTGGCAGGAGATTTTATTTTTAATCATTTCCCCAACAGTGTACTTTTGCTGTTTTATAACCCGTTTGTTGTTGTTATTCTTACCTGAACACTTCCGTGTACGTTAAAAATCAGTTTCAATGGTTGTCATGTTATATTCTTAATTCTGTCATTAATTGTTACGGTCCAGATTTTTGAAGTCTCTTAAGAACATCTTGAAAACCTTGTTGGAGTTCCATGCAGGAGAGCCGGGTTTGATTCCTGGCCAATGCACCTCACGTGCAGCCACTACCCTGTCAGTGGAGGCTTGAGTGTTGCTGTGTTGCTGAACAGGTTTCATCAGACCTTCCAGACTAAGGTGGACTGGTGATCTACTTCCAAAAATCAGCCAATGAAAACACTATGGATCACAGTGGTCTGATCTGCAGCCAATCTGGGGACGGTGCAGGACCAGGCAGCTTTTTATTCGCTTCTGCATGGGGTCACCATGAGATGGGTGTCAACTTGACAGCAGCTAACAACAGTGTAGTTGTGAATGAGATTTTATTATGATGATTATTACATTTTCCAAGTGTTTGTCACTGACATATACAAACACCATTGATTTCTGCATGTTGGTCTGTGTCGAGCAGCTTCCTGAGCTCTTCTTCTGTGGCTTCGTCTGTGATTGTCTTGGATTTTCTATATAAAGTGTCATAGTATCTGCACATATTGGCAGTTTCGTTTCTTCTTTTCCAATGCTTATTCAATTTTTTTCCTTATAAGAGTAGATTGACAGTGCACTGTTGAATAGAAGTAGTGATAATGGCTTCTGAGTTAGTCCAGGTCCTCCAGGAAGCAGACACCATGACAGGAAAACATGCAAAAATTTTATTAGAGGAAATGTGGAGGAAAGACAATGGGGAGGGAGCCAGGAAGATGTGGAGAGCCTTGAGACCACAAAGTAGGTCTGATTCTGAATGAAGGTTGTGGAGAAGGGCCCTAGACCACTGTACACTCTCTAGACAGTTCCACAAAGCCATCAGGGAGTCCTCCAGCCAAAGCTGACTGTCCAGGAGTGGCGTGTCTGCTAGAAACTGACCTGCCTTCATATCCCTGCCACACTCAGTCATTGGTGGGGAGCACCACCAGGAGGTATAGCCTTGTCCCAAAGCCTACCTTGAAGTTTTAAGGGCAGCTTAGTCAATTGCACTCTCTGGGTTGGAAGTCTGCAGAGCATAGTCTCCTGTGGCCACTGCACTGTAATCTCATTTCTGACTTTAAAGGGAATGCTTACAAAATACCACCACTAAATATCAGGTTTGGAAACATTCTTCTTATTCCTTATTTGATTTTCCTGAATCTATGAACACAGTTAATAATGAATAATGAATCCTGCCAATGTTAACTATTCTTGCATTCCTAATGTCAGTCGTACTTGATCTTCTTTTTTTTTTTTTGAGGAATGTTGCTAGATTTGATTTGCTAGTAGTTCATGATGTTGGAGGGTGGCAGAAGGTGAGCCCAGAGAGGCTAAGAGGCTAGACCCTGGGACTTTCGCATCTAGCTTTAAAAGTCAAATAATTTTAAAGTTTAAATAACTTAAAAGTTCAACGGTTTTTCTTTCCTATATTGTCCTTGCACAGTTTTGTTGTAGTTGCCTCACAGGGCTGGATTTTGTAGTGTGGTGAGATTGTGAATGAATGTTTATCTCTGACTTCCATGGGCTTTAGACATGTTGTCCAAAATGATAGCATCTGGCCACATGTAGTTATTTAAATTTCAGTTAAAATTAATTGAAATGAAATACAATTAAAATTTCAATCTCTCCATCGCATTAGCAGCCATATTTCAAGTGCTCAGTAGCCACCCGTGGCTCGTGGCTCCTGCAGTGGACAGTGCAGCTCTGGAGCATCCCCTCCTTGCACATGGAGGTGCTTAGTGCCTGGGTGGACAATGGAGGCAGTGGAGTGGAATCAGATTCCCCTCTGTTTCTGGTCAGTTGAAAGGATCCATAAATAATCTGACATTGATGCTTTGTGAGAGTAGGAAGAGGAAACCTCAGTCTGTATCACCCTAAGCTCTAATCAGTGAGATTACGGTGAGCTTACATTGTACAAATCTGCTCCTTGAAATGTATTTAATAATATACCTTGGTTGCCTACTGTATGCCAAGTACTATGTCACTCAGATGACAGCAGTGATAAAGACAGACACAGCTCTTTTTCCTGGAGGTTGCAATTTAACATAAGAGAGAGACAATATACAACTCTTTGTGTGTGTGCTAGATAGAGATGCTAGACAGGTGGTCAGGAAAAACCTCTCAGACAAGGTGAAATTTGAACAGAGACCAGAATGAAGTGAGGAAGCTAGCCACTTGGCTATCTGGGAGAAAACTGATCCAGACAGAGGAAACAGTCAGTGCAAAGGCCCTGAGGCAGGGGGCCTGCTTGGGTTTGAAGAGCAACACAGAGACCATTGTGGACGGCTAGTACAAAGTAAATACAGGGGAGGGTGGCAGGAGGTGGACCCAGAGAGGCTAAGAGGCTAGACCCTGGGAGGGCCACCTCAGGGGGCACTGCATTCAGAGGGAGAGTTTTGAGCAGGGGAGTGACACGATCTGACATAAATCATAAGGGGTGTGAGGGCAGAACCTGAGAGACAAGTTCAAAGGCCATTGCTGTAGTTGGAGAGAGATGCTGATGGCTTGGTAAAGATGGGAGTGATAAGACATGGTCAGAATCTAGATACATCCTGGAGGTGAAATGAACAGGATTGATGTAGGGTTTGGGGATAGTATCCTTTGTAGGTGCACATGGTGATCTTTATGGCAAAGGAGGGAAATCCGGACCAAGTCAAAGTCTCCAAAGCCTGACAGGAAAAGATCTAAACCCTGAGGTTCTGGGCCCCACATCACCTCACTAGTGCATGGAGGCTCAGAGTCTCATGCTTACAAGACTGACCTGTGGGTTCTACTCACAAATGGAGGGTGGTCCTTCAGTCCCCTTGCTCCTGTGATGGATGCAAAAGGCATGGGTGTTCCAGGCTGGCCTGAGAGGGTGCTGAGCGAGAGGAGGTCTGAGGACGTCCACCTTATTCTGCCCCAGGTTCGTGGAGATGAGCACTCCAGCCCTACCCACGCTCTTGGATCTGGCAGCCCACAGCCTGTTGAGCAGTGAGCCTTCTGCTCCACCTGCCTTGCAAGAGTTCACAGATGACCTCTTCCCACCACTGCTCACTGCTGCCTTTGCCATGGGTCACAAGGAGGCTCTGAAGGCGCTGGTGCAGGCCTGGCCCTTCCCCTTCCTCCGACTGGGCTCTCTAATAGTGCAGTGGCCCAACGAAGACAGCTTGCAGGCTGTGCTGGATGGGCTGGAGGACTCCCATGTCCACAAGGCTTGTCCCAGGTAAGAAGGGTGCTGAGACCAAGGCATGGGCACAGAGAGCCAGAGGGAGACTGGGCTGGAACCCAGGGGAGCATGGGGTTAAAGTCGGCTGGGGCACAAATGGGTAGTCTATAAGGTCGCTCAAAAGCATAAATAGTTTGCACTTGACTACTAACCTAAAGGTTGGTGGTTCAAACTCACCCAGCAGCGCTGTACAAGAAAGGTTTGGCAATCTGCTTCCGTAAAGATTACAGCCAAGAAAACCCTATGGAGCAGTTCTACTCTGTCACACGTGGGATCACCATGAGTCAGATTCAACTCAGAAGCAACGGGTTTGATTTTGGTTTTTATGGGCTTCTGGGTTAAATAGTTGATGATGCAGTTGATGAGGATAAGGGATAGGGTTTTACCTTCTGGGGATAGAGGTGCAGGTGATGTGAAGAATGGAAACTCAACAGGATCCCAGACGAGGCAGGGAAAAGCCCCTTAGAGAGGGGAGGGTAGGTGGGCTGATGATGGTATCTGGGAGCCAATGGCCAAGATCCTGCTCCTGGGACTCAATTTACCCTGACCCTTTGGGGCTCCCCTGGATGTCATTATCTCATAAGCCCTCTCTACTCCCCACAGGAGGTCATTGCTGAGGGTACTGGATTTGACACTGGCCTTTGAGCAGCTCCAGGGTAAAGGGGCCTTTGAGGCCTTGGCTAAGTTCCCCTTTTGGTTACCATCCACAGTCAAGGCTGAGATGCCAGAGGACATGGCTAGGCCCAAGCCAGTGGAGGACGTGAAAAAACCTCAGGGGGCCTGGCAGCCAGTGGAGTTACACGTCGATCTTTTCCTAAGAGGCCCCTTCAAATTAGATGCATTCCTCTGTGACCTCCTGGCAAAAGTGGAGAGGAGCTGTGGGTCCCTGCGTCTCTGCTGTAGGAAATTGCACATTGAGGAAATGCCATTTGACGGCCTCGTGGGGATCCTGAAGACATTGGACCTGGATTCCATCCAGGAGCTAGAGGTGTTTGACTGGTTCCAGGCACTGTCAGAGCAGAGCCTATTCGCTACCCAGCTGGGGAGGATCCGCAACCTGCGCAGCCTCAAGCTGGCCTACTACCAGTGGGCCTTCCCCCCAGAGGGTGAGCAGTCCTCCAACCACTTCCTCTCCCATCTCAGCCAGCTACAGCACCTCCAGAAGCTCCACCTGTCCTGCTCCTACCTGTCAGGCAACCTGCATCAAGTGCTCAGGTGAACAGGTGGGCGGGCTCCCCCAGAGTATCACTGGAACATGCCAAAGTCAAGTCTGGGCAGGGAGCAATATAGAAAGTGGTACCCATTCTTACCCCTCATGGAATCATGGGTGTAAACTGCGACCTGAGGGTCAGAGGCCACTGAAGGCTGGGAACTGCTTTGGAAGACAAAGATTTGTGGGGAAAAAAGTTGCATACGTTTATCTTCTCAACAAATCTTTTGGGGCACTGCAGAGTTCCAGCATTGTGCTGGGCCCTGAAGAACCACAGACAGCATGGGCTGCCCTGGAGAGGGGGATGAGGACTGTGGTATGACAAATGTGGGAAGCAAGGGTTTCCTTCCATGCATACCTCCCAGTGGGGGGCATTCTGTTCATCAGGGTCAGAGTGGTAGCTCCTCAAACCCAAACCCTAGTGATAATAGTCACATCCTAGACTCCTATCGTCAAGCCAAGTCCATGGTCACCAGCATAAGAAGCAACTCACACACAGGCCTTGGATGGAATAATGCTTTAGTCACACAGAGAAGAGACACAGCAAGGTCAGCTTCACTAGTTGGTGCCAGTCCCCCAAGGCCAGTGGGTCACTCCTCGCAGCCAATGCAGGGTGGATGTTCTGCACACACCCCTCTCATGCCACAAGTGAAGGACTCCATCCCTCCCCGCTGGGAACAGATACAGCAGTGGGGCTGGCCAGGTGCCATGTGACACCATACACATAAGCAGAACAAAGAGGTACTCATTAGGCCGGAAAATAGGGAAGGGGTTTCTCTGAGAAGAAAGAAGAAGAAACCAGGATAGAGCGAGGGCTCAGCTCCTAGCCTCCATTTTCAGGGAATGTTCTGGGCCCAAGGCTTTTGGTTAGGCAACATGGTGGGAGGACGGACTATCCTCGCAACACTATCAAAGAAGCTCTTCTCATCAAATAAGCAGCCATATTGGGTACATAAGAAGTGAGTCTTCATTTCACCAAAGAGAGACTTAGAGTCAGAGGGCTTCAGCAGGGGATGGGGCAGCCCTGTGGCACCATGGGATGTGCTCCTAAACCCAGAGATAAATGGCTACTCCAGATAAGGAGCTGCCTTAGGGCAAGCCTCCTACTTGGTCAAGCAGGTGCCCATGGTGCAGGCCAGGGCCCTCCCCTGAGAGCCACCCTCTCTCCTCAGCTGCCTGCAGACCCCTCTGTACGCCCTGGAGATCCGCTCCTGCACACTTCTGGACACCGATATCACCTTCCTGTCCCAGAGCCTTCATGCCACCTGCCTGAAGAAGCTGGATCTGAGCGGCAACAACCTGTCCTACATGGTTCCGGGGCCTCTAGAGGCCCTGCTGCGGGCAGTGGCCAGGACACTGCAGCACCTGGACCTGAACCACTGTTGGCTGAAGGATGCCCACCTCCACGCCATCCTGCCCACTCTGTGCTGCTGTGTCCACCTCAGATCCCTGGGCCTCTCCGACAACCCCTTCTCCCGGGCCAGCCTCCTGGGCCTGCTGGAGCGCACGGCTGTGCTGACAGAGCTGAAGCAGGTGCTGTACCCTATCCCTGTGGAGTGCTGTGCCTACCTACATGGGCTCTCGTGGGGGCCTGTGGACAAAGGGAAGCTGAGCCAAACGCAGGTCGAGCTGCAGGCGCTGCTGCAGGCCATGCAGCGGGCTGACATGCAGTGGAGACCCCCGCCACCCTCGTCCTTGCCCGGGACTCTGGCGCAGCCTGAGTGAGGGCAGGAGCAGGACCAGGGCGAGGGGCAGCTGGGAGCCCCAGGCAGCAGACCTCCTGCTGGGGGCACACTGTCTGATGGGTACTCACACATAAAGGATGCTTCCATGGGGCCGCCTGATGCTCTCTTGTCTCCTGCATCACTCCCTTTCCTCAGTCTGAAACCCACCTGGCATCACTGTTCACTCCACACGGTGACTGCGACTGCATGCTGCAGAGGCTCTCCTGAGAAGGTGAGGCTCTCCTGGCCGCTCGCTCTGTTTCTCTTACCTTTTGCCTTTGCCCTTTGCTATGTACTGGGGGTTAGAGCAGCTCAAGGGACTCCATGGTACTCCACCCCACGTGCCCGCAGTCCAGCCGCTGATGGTCACTGAGCTTGTGCTGGGCGCAAGTGCTGCTGTCCTAGAGTTGGGCAGGCAAGTGGCACCAACACAGAACCCTGCCCCTGCCACTCACACCAAGCACAGGGCAACAGCAGGGAGGAATCCACAAAGCAGAGAAGAGCCTGACTCAGCAGAGGGAAACCGTGGCAAGGAATCCTGGGAGAGGCACCACAAGTGTGTGGCTGCACTTTGGGTACGGGCTTAGCCAGAGAGAACGGAAGGCTGGGGCCAGGCCCAGCACCATGTCGGTGGGATGCAGTCAAGGCTGAGATGGACGGATACATGGGAGGCAGGGGCCAAGATACACACAGGAGGCGCACTGACGGCCCTGGGCCTAAAACGACATGCAGGGCCAGTGGGAGCCAGAGAATGACACCATGTTTTGGGGGAGTGAACAGGCCTGAGGCAGGTGGGCAGCCCCAGGAGCTGCAGAAGGCACCAGGGCCTGCCTCTCTGGACTAGGGTAGTGTTAACATCCTTTTTCGCTCTCCTCACTGAGGCTCGATCTTAGGCCTCTGATACAGCCCGTGCAACCCCCGGAACCAAAGGTGTGGGAGGAAGCCACACTTAGTGGAAAAGGTCCTCCCAGCCATCACTCACTGGGCTCTGACTTGCTCTCATGAGTGGGCCTTGTACCAGATTTCTCCTTTCCCCAGCTGCCCTGACCCAAGTTAGAATAATGCCCAGTAGATTCCACATGCGATTCCTATACAGGACGAGGAGAAGGGGGCTCTGCTTGGGATACAACAGTGGCAGTCCTTGGTACACCCACTGCAGAGTTCAGCCAGCTGTACAGTTAGAGGGAGCACAGTCCACACAAGACTGCTGCCCTCACTTCTGACACCAATTGCAAATTCAAGTTCTAAAACCACCCTGGGGTTTGATAATTCCCTAGACAGACACAGAATTTACTGAAGGCCGTTCTACTCACTGTTAGCGTTTATTACAGGAAGGGATACATCCGGGGGGGAAGCTTATAGGACAGAGTCCAGGAGAAATACCAAACATGGAGCTTCCATCATCTTTTCCCTGTGGAGTCACGGACAGCGTTGACTTCTCCTGGCCACAACGTGTGACAGCATGTATAGAGTACTACTGACAAAGGAAGTTTGCCCAATACTTGGTGCTGAGTTTTCATTGGGGTTCGGTTACAAACTGCCTTTGTGGCTGACCCTTAGTCTCCAGCCCTTCCAGAGGCCAGGCTGATACGTTTAGTTTCCATTCCCTCTGGAGCCTGGAATGGATACCTCATGGCCCAGAGTCCCCATCATAAATCTCATTGTTAGACTGTCTGGTGGCCAGACCCCCTCGGGAAAACAGAGCCACTCATACCAGGCAGGACATTCCAGGGGCCTAGAGACTACCTCCCAGTAGCTGAGGACAAAGGGCAGGCTTGTCTTTTGGTGGGTTGATGCTTCACTGTGTATCCACTCTCTTCCACGGCCCAGCATCACAGATGGAGAGCCAGCTTGGCGACCGAAAGCAGCAGGTGGTCATCAGCTCCACGTAGCTGAGTGCCTACTGTGTGACAGAGATTTTTACAAATGCTGGAAATAGAGCAAAAATAAAACTAAGTCCCTGCCCTCTTGGAGACTGTACTCTAGTGAAAATAAACAGGGTCACAAATGAGCATGGTTTCAGGCCATGATGCGGCCATGGCAAAGGGAAGGGAACACACTGCTGCAGCGGTGGTAAAGGGGCTATTTGAGATTGAGTGTCAGGCAAGGCCTGTCTGGGCAGAGGGGACATTTGACCAGAGATCTGAATGGGAACAAACACTCCACGTAGGGGAGCAGAAAAGTGCAAAGGCCTCGAGATGAAGACAAGCTTGGCCTATTTGAGGAATATCGTGACTTAGAAAAATAGACGGGGTGCTTCACGCACATCTGTGCTCTGCTGAAAATTTAAATGCTACCTCAAATCTTGACTGTAGGTAATAGCTTCTAACCCTACACAGTTTACTCCTCTCTGGGAGTGGCCATGTGTTCATGCAGTTGCCACTGTTCCACATGTTAGTATCAGGCGTGATAAAATCCCATCATTTCCCGTCGACCTTCTGGTGACATGTCTTCCTGACAGTGTGTCGGGGCACTGATACTGCCAGGCCCGTGTCTAGTGGACCTTGGCTGTGCTGCCAACCTTTATTTGGACTTGCTTCCCTCCTTATCCTTCCCGGCCACATTCTCTTTGCCGGTGTCAGTGCTCCTATTTAGTCAGATGCTGGAGGATGCTTGCTTCCAGAAGTTTCTGTACCAGATTTCCCCCAGATTATGAGGCCTTGCTGCTGCTGCACTGCCACTGAGGTAAGTACTGTGTAGCACTAGACAGTAAGCGTACTGCGTATCACTAGACAGAGGGTGGATACTCCTGTCTGTTTCAGCCACTGCTGTATCTGCAATGCCTGGGACAACTAGTTGCTGTTGTTAGGTGCCATCAAGCCAGCTCCGACTCAAGGTGACCGTATGTACAACAGAGCCATTGTGTAGTGCCTTCCAATCTAGGGGGCTCATCTTCCAGCACTCTATCAGACAATATTCTGTTGTGATCCACAGGTTTTTCATCACCTCACTTTCGAACTAATAGTCTACAAAAAAACCCACTTTACTAAAACTTCTAAAAAGCAATTTTGAGGTATGCACAATATTCCATTATATCAGCGTCCCCAGCCATTTAAGAATTCCTCTAGCACTGTTCATTTCAAAACACATGCTGTCTAATTCGATGGCCGCCAGTCACGTGACTGTCAAGCACTTGGAATGTGACAGGTCTGAATGGAGATGTTCTGTAAATGTGAAATACACACTGGATGCCAAAGTCTTATTTAAAAAAAAAAAAGTTAAATATCGCATTATTATTTCTTACATTGATTACATATTGAAATAATATTCTAGCTATATTGGGTTAAATAAAATATTAAAATTAATCTTTTTTTTAAGTTTCTCACACAAAACTTTATATACACACTGCTATGTGACCCTAGTTGAACTCCCCATACTGCGACAGCACACTTCTCCTTTCCACCCCGGATTTCCCATGTCCATTCAACCAGCTCGCGGCCCTTTCTGCCTTCTCATCTCACCTCCAGACAGGAGCTGCCCATTTAGACTTATGTATCTACTTGAGCTGAGAAGCACACTCTTCACGAGTATCATTTTATGTCTTATAGTCCAGTCTAATCTTTGTCTGAAGAGTTGGCTTTGGGAATGGTTTTAGTTCTGGGTTAACAGAGCATCCAGGGGCCATGTCTTCCCGGGTCCCTCCAGTCTCAGTCAGACGATTAAGTCTGGTCTTTTTACTAGAATATGAGTTCTGCACCACACTTTTCTCCTTTTCCGTCAGGGACTCTCCGTTGTGTTCCCTGTCAGGTTAGTCATTGGTGGTAGCCAAGCACCATCTAGTTCTTCTGGTCTCAGGCTGATGGAGTCTCTGGTTTATGCGGCCCTTTTGTCTCTTGGGCTAATATTTTCCGTCTTTGGTGTTCTTCATTTTCCTTTGCTCCAGATGGATTGGAACAATTGATGCATCTTAGATGGCCGCTTGCAAGCTTTTAAGACCCCAGATGCCACTTACCAAAGTGGGATGCAGAACATTTTCTTAATAAACTTTGTTATGCCAATTGACCTAGATGTCCCCTGAAACTATGGTCCCCAGACCCCCGCCCCTGCTACTCTGTCCCTTGAAGTGTTTAGTTGTGTTCAGGAAATTTCTTAGCTTTGGTTTAGTCCAGTTGTGCTCACTTCCCCTGTAGTGTGTGTTGTCCTTCCCTTCACCTAAGATAATTCTTGTCTATTATCTAGTTAGTGAATAACCCTCTCCCTCCCTCCCCACCCTCATAACCATCAAAGAATGTTTTCTTCTGTGTTTAAACCTTTTCTTGAGTTTTTATAATAGTGATCTTATACAGTATTTGTCCTTTTTCAACTAATTTCACTGAGCATTATGCCTTCCAGATTCATCCATGTTATGAGGTGTTTCACAGATTCATCGTTATTCTTTATCGTTGCATAGTATTCCATTGTGTGAATATACCATAATTTGTTTATCCATTCATCCGTTGATGGGTACCTAGGTTGTTTCCATCTTTTTGCTGTTGTGAATAGGGCTGCAGTGAACGTGGGTGGGCATATATCTATTCATGTGATGGCTCTTATTTCTCTAGAATATATTCCAAGGAGCGGGATTGCTGGATCGTATGGTACTTCTATTTCTAACTTTTTAAGGAAGTGCCAAATCGATTTCCAAAGTGGTTGTACCATTTTACATTCCCACCAGCAGTATATAAGTGTTCTAGTCTCTCCACAGCCTCTCCAACATTTATTATTTTGTGTTTTTTGGATTAATACTAGCCTTGTTGGGGTGAGATGGTATCTCATTGTAGTTTTGATTTGCATTTCTCCAATGGCTAATGATCGTGAGCATTTCCTCGTGTATCTGTTAGCCACCTGAATGTCTTCTTTAGTGAAGTGCCTGTTTATATCCTTTGCCCATTTTTTAATTGGGTTATTTGTTTTTGTTGTTGAGGTGTTGCAGTATCTTGTAGATTTTAGAGATTAGACCCTGAATGGGTATGTCGTAGCCAAAATTCTTTTCACAGTCTGTAGGTTATCTTTTTACTCTTTTGGTAAAGTCTTTTGATGAGCATAAGTGTTTGATTTTTAGTAGCTCCCAGCTTCTGGTGTTTATGCATTGTTACTTATGGTTTGTATTCTGTTTATGCCACATAATAGGGCTCCTAGCATTGTCCCTATTTTTTCTTCCATGACATTTATCGTTTCAGATTTTATATTTAGGTCTTTGATCCATTTTGAGTTAGTTTTTGTGCATGGTGTGAGGTATGGGTCTTGTTTCAGTTTTTTGCAGATGGATATCCAGTTA
>NW_004444093.1:6288028-6310586 GCF_000243295.1 Trichechus manatus latirostris | reverse complement strand
GTTTTCTGTTGATGCCATGCATTAGGGCTCCTAGCATTGTCCCTGTTTTTTTTCCATGATCTTTATTGTTTTAGATTTTATATTTAGGTCTTTAATGCATTTTGAGTTACTTTTTGTGCATGGTGTGAGGTATGGGTCTTGTTTCAGTTTTTTGCAGATGGATATCCAGTTATGCCAGCACCATTTGTTAAAGAGACTGTCTTTTCCTCAAAATTAATCTTACCTGTATCTTTTTACTTCTTTTAATGTGACTCCAAGAAAATTAAAAGTTACACATGTTGCTCACATTCATAGCTCATATTTTATATCAATTAGGCAGCTCTAGGGAGCCCTGGTGGCACAGTGGTTAAGAGCTCGGCTGCTCACCAAAAGGTTGGCAGTTTGAATCCACAAGCCACTCCTTGGAAACCCTCTGGGGCAGTTCTGCTCTGTCCTGTAGGGTCACTATGAGTTGGAATCGACTTCGATGGCAACAGGTTTGGCTTTTTTGGTTTGGGCAGCTCTATTTCCAGCTTTAATGAACCATAAATAACAAAGATTCATTTTTGTTGCCATTTCTATTCTTTAAAATTTTTCCCCCTTGGTAATGAGTTTTCTCCTCCAAGTTATTAATATGGTGATGTAATTATAAACTTCTAATATTGAACTATTTTTGCAGTTGTATAATTAAATTCATTTGCTGGTGATGTGTTATTCTTCTAACAGTCTGCTGGGTTCTATTCTCATTGTCGTTAGGATTGTTGATGAGAGGATTTTTTCCCTTTTTCCCTTTTATTTACTTATGTCAGGGGCAGTGGTGATTCAGTGGTAGAATTCTCACCTTCTATGCAGGAGACCCAGGTTTGATTCCAAGCCCATGTACCTCATGAGCAGCCAGCACAGATTACCCAATAAGCAAGGTAAGCACGGGCTTACCAGTGTGCATGCTTACCTTGCTTATCGAGTAATCTGTCCCTCTTGGCAGCATTGTCATAGGACTGGCCTCTGCACTTAGAAAAATCAATTTTGTAAACTTCACATAAATAGTGACGTACTTGATTTGCAATTTCTTCACCAGTAAGCACATGCTTACCTTGCTTATTGGGTAATCCATTTGTCAGGAGAGGCTTGCATGTTGCTATGATGCTGAATAGGTTTCAGCGGAGCTTCCGGACTAAGGTGAACTAGGAAGAAAGACTTGGTGATCTACTTCCAAAAATCAGCCAGTGAAAACCTTATGGATCACAACAGTCTGATCCACAACCAATCATGGGGATGGTGCAGGAGTGGTCAGCGTTTTGTTTCATTGTGTGTGGGGTCGCCATGAGTTGGGGGAGAGCTACTTGAAGGCAGTTCACAACAACCGTTTATTGATGTATTAGAATACAGTGAAGAGCTGGGAGCCCACTGTGCCTAGCCTGAGATCTGCAGCAGGTACAACGACTTACACTGCCTCTGTGCTCCACCCCAGTCTAGCTCCTGCCTCTGCACTTGTGGAAACCGCTGTTCAGAATTTTATGTTTATCATTCTCTTCTTCATCACAAATTCACTTGTGTCTAAACCATGTAATTTATTGTTGCATTCTAATTGTTTTTGAATTTTACAAAAAGATTATAAAGCTATATTTACAGTCTTGGGACTTGCTTTTTTCACTCAACATTATACTACTAAGATCCATCTCTGTTGCTGCTTGTATAGCATTCGTTTTCACTGCTGAAAAAGATCATCATGTAAATTCAGCCTGTGGATTATGCCATTACATTCATTCTCCTGTTCATGTGCATTTCGGTTATTTCAAGTTTCTGGTTACTACAAGCAGTGCTGCTCTGAACATACTTCCACCTGTCTCTTGGTATATATATTCAAGAGTGTCTTCCAGATTTGGAGCCCTGGTGGCAAAGTGGTTAAGCACTTGGCTGCTAATCGAAAGGTCAGCAGTTTGAACCCACCAGCCACTCCGTGGGAGAAACATGTGGCAGTCTGCTTCTGTAAGAATTTAAAGGCTTTTAAACCCTGTGGGGTAGATCTGCTGTGTCTACTAGGGTCACTATGAGTCGGAATTCACTCGACGGCAGTGGGTTTGGTTTTTGGTTTGGTCCCAGATTTATATGGAGAAGTAGAACAGCTGCATTGAAGGTACCTAAATACTTCATTTTACAAGGTTAGTGCCAAACTGTTTTCCCACAAGCAGTGTGTAAGAGATCCTGTTGATCTCTTCAAATCCTGTTGATTTGCCAATAAGTGGGGTATAAAATGCTATTTTGCTGGGATCTTTATTTTACATTTCCATGTTCTTTAATGGGAAGCCTTGGTAGTGTAATGGTTAAGAGCTATGGCTGCTAACCAAGAGATCAGCAGTTCCAATCTACCAGGCACTCCTTGGAAACCCTATGGGGCAGTTCTACTCTGTCCTATGAGTCGGAATCGACTTGACGGCAATGGGTTTGGTTTTTTTTTTTCTTTTGGTTCTTTAATGAGGTTGCACATTTCCTATGTTTGTTGGCCATGTGTAAGTATTTATCTGTGAAATGCCTGTTCATATCTTTTGCCCATTTTTCCATTGAGTTATCTTTCTCTTGTTGATCTGCAGGAGTTCTTTATATATTCTGGATACTAACCCTTTTGAAAGAGCGGGGAGGGCTCAGCCACAGGGCTCCCTGGCAGAGAGCACAGGGCAGTTGTGCAATGTCTCAGGTTGACCAAGAACATCCCTGAGACACCAGGGCTGACCTCTCAGTGCCCCTCTGGGTCCAGACCTCAGATCCTGGCCCCAGCTCTGCCCCATAAATCCCTGTGCTGGATTAAAATGAGCGAATGAGCTCCAGTGCTGCCACTCTGCCAACTGCTTGCACCTCTCAGATTGAACCTTAGCTCTGACCACATACCTGGTCCTCTGATATCTGGGGGCTGAGATATAGGGTGGCAGGGATGGAGGCCAGAAGATCAGGAAGGAAGTGGTGGTGCTTGGATGGCAGTACAGGGAGGAATAATTGGATCTCAAATGCATATTTTTGTTGTGGTGGTGGTAAAATACATGTAATATAAAATTAACACTTTAACTCAAGTACATTTTGAAGATGCTGCTGGCAGGATATGTAGATGGGTAACATGTGAAACCACCACCCGTCTGTCAGTGAGTAGTACTGTGGTGGCTTGCATTTTGCTGTGATGCTGGAAGCTATGCCACTGGTATTCAAATACCAGCAGGGTCACCCATGGTGGACAGGTCTCAGAGGAGCTTCCAGACTAAGACAGGATAGGAAGGCCTAGTGATCTACTTCTGAAAATTAGCCAACAAAAGCCCTATAGATCACAACAGAACATTGTCCGACTCGCTTGCTTTGGACATGTCATCAGGAAGGATCAATCACTAGAGGAGGACATCATGTTGGTGAAGTAGAGGGCCAACAAGAGCAAGGGAGACCCTCGGTGATATGGATTGGCATAATAGCTGCAAGGATGGACTCAGACATGTCGGCAATTGTGAGGATGATGCAGAACTGAGCAACAGGTTGTTCTTTTGTACATGAGGTTGCCATGAGTCAGAATCAACTCCATGGCCCCTATCTTATCTCTATAACATGTCAAAGGAAGAAAGGAGTCCAGGATGCCTCCAAGGCGTTGGGACTGAGCAACCAGGAAGATGGCCTTGCTGTTTTACAGAGGTGTGGAATTTACCTGGACTGGCTTGGAGTCAGGCCTTAGGAGTTCTGTTTTGAAAGCAAATGCTCACTGTGACTCTTAATTTGTGACATTTCCCAACCTTAATTTGACCATAAAACTTTTCCTTTTCCAAAGCATCTCTCAGGGTCAGTATTCCAGGAAAGGCAATTGGGAAAAGTATCTACATAAAACAAAGGAAATCTGTGCACTTATTATTTAAAAGATACGAAAATGAGATTGGAGCCCTGCTGGCACAGTGGTTGAGAGCTTAGATGCTAACAGAAAGGTTGCAGTTTGAATCTACCAGCCGCTCCCTGGAAACCCTATGGGGCAGTTCTACTCTGTTCTGTAGGGTCGCTATGAGTCCGAACTGACTTGACGGCACATAACAACAACAATAACAGCAAAATGAGGTTAGGAGTTCCTGGGTGGCACAAATGGTTAAGCTCTCGACTACAAGCTGAAAGGCTGGCTGTTGAACCCCACTCAGAGGTGCCTTGAAAGAAAGGCCTGGTGACCTGCTTCTGAAAGGTCACAGCCTTGAAAACCCTATGGAGCAGCTCTACTCTGCACACAGAGTCGCCATGAGTCAGAATGACTCAATGGCAACTAACACAATAACAACAAAATGAGGTTATGAGAGTTATTAAACCTTCCATAATCCTAATGTTCTAACACAAAAATTACTTTAATTTTTCAATTCATCTTCCAGATAAATTTTTCACAGTTCATTCATTCATTCCACAAATGTTTTATAGCATTGAAAGAAGCCTGCTGAACACACATCTGTAGTTTTTAATGATTTCAATTATTTCATGTTTATTATCCAATGTTCATTATAATGATAATTGTCATTAATTCCAATTGAATGGGATGGATGGGCTTTGGGAAAGAGATGGAGGGTTTGGGGACCCTCAATGGATCACGACAAGGAGGGATCAGGGTGGAGGCTCTGGGGATCCCCTGCGGATCATTCACGGCGGGGAAGGGCCCAGGCCCGGCTGTACTCCCGGAACGCGCGGGCCGCGGAACCCGCAGTGGCGGCCATGCGGGCGCCGGAGGGCAGACGAGGAGACGCCGTCAGCGGCCGTGCCGGAAGTAGGATTGAGGTCGGCTGCCCCGGGAGCGGAGCGAGAACTGGAACCGCGGCAGGTCTACGGGTGAGCGGCGGGCAGCTGCCGGGGGCGCAGGAAGGCGGGAAGCGCGGATCTTTTCCAGGCATGTTTCCCGGATGATGGCCGGGCGCTAGGGGCTCCGGAGCGGGGCTCGGGCCGGAGTCTTTGCATTCTCACCGCTTCACCCTGGCGGGGTTTCTCCCTGGCGGGGCTGACCCCCTTCGGGGCTTGCTGTGGGGGCTTAGGTGGGTAGTGATGGGTCGGAGCTTCGCCGGCCTGTGAGGAGCAGGCGCTGCGTGAACAGCCTTCGCTGAGTCCTCCAACAGCTCTGAGGTGAGGTCTGTTGTCCGAGTCGCACAGGTAGGGAAACAGGATCGGGCCGTGCAGCGGTCGGGGCCATGTGCTAGTGAGCGGCCTCTTGGGCCCCGAGTAGGACTTGAGGACGCCCAGGCATGGTTCTCCAAGGTGTTATCAAAACGAAGCGGGGAGGGTACTTTTGTGAACAAATTAGGTAGAATCCGGGAGGAGTAGTTTTTCACCGAGTGATAAAGGAAGACGATGGCCTCATCTTGCCTCCTTATCGCTTCACCTTTGGGAACGTAAGAGGCCAGCCCAACGTGGGCTTAATGGCAAGTGAGCACTGGCGTTGAAATATAGAGCTCACCCGACCATGGTTTGAATTGTTCTGAGCGTCATATTCCTCATAGTTAAAAAAAACTGCAACACCCGCTTGTAGGGTCATTAGCAAGATTAAGTAACATTTAGAGCATGCCCGGTACAGAGGAAGAGCGTAGGAAATGGTCCTTGCTTTCCCACTTATCCTGATTCCGCAGGTATTTAGTAAAGTTACTGAGGCGGGAAATCCAAGGGCTGTTAATGTTGTTCAGGCCGCTGTGAGGCCTCCACTCCTGAGCTAAGTCCTCTTGTTTGTAAGACACTGACATAAAAGAAAATTTCTGTATCTACAAACCATGTCTCCCAAAGTAAGAGCACTCGTACCATTGGTGGTATTGTGAGAGTTGACAGGGTAGTAACAGGCTAACTTCTTCCCTTTTTAATTTACTTTCAGTCCTCATGATTACAGTCCCAGTTTGGCGTGTCTGCCTTCAACACCCCCTTTGTTGTTGTGTTGTTAGTTGCGGTGGAGTCGGCTTGGACTCATGGTGACCTTATATTTATAACAGAACGAAACATTGCCTGGTCTTGCACTGTCTTGATAGTATGTTTGTCATGGATTGAATTGTGTCTCCCAAAAATATCTGTCAACTTGGCTAGGTCATGATTCCCAGTATTTTTGATTGTCTACCATTTTGTCATCTGATGTGATTTCCCTATGTGTTGTAAATTCTATCACTATGATGTAATGAGATGGATTAGTGGCAGTTATATTGATGAGATCTACAAGATTAAATAGTGTCGTAAGCCAATCTCTTTTGAGATATAAAAGAGAGAAGTGAGCAGAGAGACAGGGGGACCTTATACCACCAAGAAAGCAGTGCCAGGAGCAAAGCACGTCCTTTGGACCCGAGGTCCCTGCATGAAGAAGCTCCTAGTCCGGGGGAACATTGATGAGAAGGCTGACAGAGAGAGAGCCTTCCTCTAGAGCTGGCGCCCTGAATTTGGACTTTTAGCCTACTTTACTGTGAGGAAATAAACTTGTCTTTGTTAAAGCCATCCACTTGCGGTATTTCTGTTACAGCAGCACTAGATATCTAAGAGAGTATGTTTGAGTCTATTGTTTTGGTATTATGTCAGTCCATCTAATTGAGGGTTTCCCTCGTTTTCACTGACCCTCTGCTTTACGAAACCAGATGTCCTTTTCTAGCGATTGGTCTTTCCTGATGATGTGTCCAAGTAAGCAAGCTGAAGTCTTGCCATCCTTGCTTCTAAGGAGCATTCTGTTTGAATTTCTTCTAAGAATAATTTGTTTGTTCATCTGGCAGTCCACAGTATGTTCAGTATTATTCACCAACACCATAATTTTTTTCTATTCTTAAGTCTTCCTTTTTCATTATCAAACTTTCACATGCGTATGAGGCAATTGAAATGACCGTGGCTTGGGTCAGGTGCACTTCAGTCATCAAAGTGACACCTTTGCTTTTTAGAACTTTAAAGAGGTCTTTTGCAGTAAATTTGCCCAACGCAGTACATTGTTTGATTTTTTGACTGCCACTTCCATGGGCGTTGATTGTTGATCCATGTGTTATACAGAGGCTTTTCATTGGCTAGTTTTCTGAAGTAGATCACCAGGCCTTTCTTAGCACTTGCTAATTTCCCTTTTTGAAATGAGGACAAACTTTGGCAGGCAACAAGGTCAACCTTGACTTACCATGTACGTTACTGTCAAGAAAACTATTTCTGGCCATGGATTTCAGGCTTTGAGTTCCTACAATGTGATAAAATTTTCCTTTGTTTATAGTTAAACTTTAAAAAAGCAAAAACTTAAGTAAATAATAATTTCAATAAGGCAGAAGTGTGAAGGTCGTATATAAATGAATGAAGCTTGAGAACCATTGCTTTTTAAGAAGTTTTGTTCTCATTGCCTTCCATTTTGAAAATGGAGATGTGCCTTAATGGAAAAATAGGAAGATCCCAAGATACAAAGTTAATCACAGTGAAGACTGCAGAAATCTTTTAAGAGGTGGAATCTAGGCCATTAAAAAAAAAAAAAAAAAAAAGACCAGGTTGGAAGTGAGGAAGTCTTAAGTTTCAGCTCCAAGTCAACAAACTTACCAGGTGACCTTTGGAAAGTCACCACCTCTATGTCTTAGTTTGTTCTTTTCCTTCCATGAGATGGTTGTACCAGATGATCCAAGGCCCTTTTGCTTCAGGATTCCATAATTCCGTGTTCTTAAAGGAAGCGACATTTTATTTCTAAAATCAGTGATACTCAGAACATTAGAAAGTACTCCTGCTGTTGATAGGCATTTTACACTGTTAAACTGGAATTTGTATTTCTTTAGGGCCAACGCTACTGAAGACAGGCACATGAAAGCTAGATAGGCACCTGTCCAAAGTGGAATAGCAGGTGATCTGACAGGTGGACAGGTGGCTAGACGGGAGGATAAGTGGCCTGAGGGATAGACAGACCATCTAATGGATGGAAGGTGGCCTGATGGGTGGATGGGCTATCTGATGGGCAGACAGGTGATCTTATGGGTGGACAGGTGGCCTAACAGGTGACAGGCAATCTGATGGTGGACAGGCAGCCTCATGGATCAACAGGTGGCCTGACAGGTGGACAGGTGATCTGATGGGTGGACAGGCAGACTGACAGGTGGACAGGCAGCCTGATGAGTGGACAAGTGGCATGACGGGTAGACAGGCAATATGAAATTGGGACTGACATGGACATGTGCGTTTGTGTGTACTGCCTAATTTTATCCCTGTTCCAAGATAAATAAGGTAATCCCACTTTAAAATACAAAGACAGAATATTTCAATCTAAAGGGACTTATCAGTCTTTATAATTATTGAAAAACTTTGGGATTCTTAGGTTGAAAGGGAGTAGTAGAGACGTAAAACTTCTAGAAATTTTGAGACCATGGGAAAAAAGAACATTGTGAAAAAGGGAAGTGCTTGCAATACTCTTACAAACTTAGTTTTTAAATTTTAGAAGTCTAGAAAGGCACTTTATGATTAGCTTTGCAATATTATACATTCAGTCATTCTTCCCACTAGTATTAACTCAGCACCTACTGCTTACCAGTAGAGTGAACAAAAGAAAGCCTCTTGTGAAATGGTGGTAGTAGTCATAATAGTAGCATTAGAACCTGTCTAACTTCAGAGGAGGGGATAATGACCAGGATCAGCCCGAAGCTGATTCCTGTGAGGTAGAGGTCAGACATACCTCCACCCTCCAACCTTTTACCAGTTCTGACACTAGCCACCCTTCCCATGACACTGTACTTTTCTTCTGGGTTTGATAACTCCTTCAATGGCCACACAGAACTCACATACCATACTTACAGTTAAGTGGTTTATTAAGAAAGTAACAGTGTACAACTCAGGATCAGGAATCATGCAGGCAAAGTTTGAAAGGCTCCCCCAAAGAGAGAGCACATCCCTCCCTTCTTCAGTGCAAGACAGCTCTCTCAGCTCCTCTGAGCCCCCTGAGGACAGGCTTCTTCTTGGTGACCTCAGGACAGGGCTCCTCTAGGCCACCTCAGGACAGACCTCACTGACTTCAATGTCCCTAACAGCAGCTCTGCCGCTGGGCCCCTTGCAGGCCTGTCACCATCTTCAGTGTTACAGCCGTTGACCCATGCTACAGCTTTTAGGAGGTTCCTTGCCTCCTCCCTCTCTGCTTTTTCTCTCTCCTTTCTGCTGCTTCCTGCTTTCTGTCTTCTGCTTCTTTCTGACTCAGAAACCTCTGTGGCTGTTCATTTGTTCATTCAGCAAACATTTAGTAAGTGCTGGGTGCTGTAGATACAACAGAGTACAAGGCATAACCCACTGGGAGGATAGGCCAATGAAGCCAAGCATGGTTTTCAGGATGGGATGGGGCTAGGGGGTCAGAGCAGTTAGACTTCTGAGAAGTGACACCGAGGTTTAGAGTGTCCTAGACGGAGTGCTGGAGGCAGGAAAAACCATGACACATACAAATGAGGAGGAG
Source organism: Trichechus manatus latirostris (assembly GCF_000243295.1). Lineage (NCBI taxonomy): Eukaryota > Metazoa > Chordata > Mammalia > Sirenia > Trichechidae > Trichechus > Trichechus manatus. The sequence goes on along the minus strand of NW_004444093.1, from coordinate 6,301,213 downwards.
GCATTTGATCCCAAATTCCAGAAGTAGGTGCGCACAGCAGGGTGGCGAGAGGTAAGGTTGGAGTGCAGCTTGCAGATTGTTAATGCTATGACGAAAAGAGCAAATTTTGATAGGGATGGTGTTGAATCCGTAGATCATTTTGGGTAGTTTTGACATCTTATCAGCAGTAAGTCTTCCAATCCATGAACACAAGATGTCTTTCCATTTGTGTAGGCTTTCTTATTAAGAGAAAACGGGTTACTGATCTCGTGGTGGTCCTGCAGTCCCTTACAGTGAGGGACAGATTGACAGCACAAGTCAGCTCCTGAGCCACTTCTCCTGGAAATTGTTAAGCGTAATGGAAGCCTTTTCAGTTAGGGTGGTCTCATTGCATCCTTCTGAATGATACTTTTCTGTTGTTGTTGTTAGGTGGTGTTGAGTCAGTTCCAACTCATAGCGACCCTATGTACAACAGAACGAAACACTGCCCCATCCTGTGCCGTCTTCACCATCGTTGTTATGCTTGAGCCCATCGTTGCAGCCACTGTGTCAATCCATCTTGTTGAGCATCTTCCTCTTTTTCGCTGGCCCTCTACTTTACCAAGCATGATGTCCTTCTCCAGGGACTGATCCCTCCTGATAACATGTCCAAAGTATGTGAGATGTAGTCTGACCATCCTTGCTTCTAAGGAGCATTCTGGTTGTACTTCTTCCAAGACAGATTTGTTCGTTCTTTTGGCAGTCCTTGGTATATCCAATATTCTTCGCCAACCCCACAAATCAAACGCATCAGTTTTTCTTCGGTCTTCCTTATTCATCGTCCAGCTTTCACATGCACATGAGGAGATTGAAAACACCATGGCTTGGGTAAGTCTAACCTTAGCCTTCAACGTGACATCTTTGCTTTTCAACACTTTAAAAGAGGTCTTTTGCAGCAGATTTGCCTAATTCAATGCGTCTTTTGATTTCTTGACTGCTGCTTCCATGGGTATTGATTGTGGATCCAAGTAAAGTGAAATCCTTGACAACTTCAGTCTTTTCTTCATTTATCATAATGTTGCTTATTGGCCCAGTTGTGAGGATTTTTGTTTTCTTCATGTTGAGGTATAATCCCTACTGAAAGCTGTGGTCTTTGATCTTCATCAGTAAGTGCTTCAAGTCCTCTTCACTTTCAGCAAGCAAGGTTGTGTCATCTGCATAACACAGGTTGTTAATGAACCTTCCTCCAATCCTGATGACCCATTCTTCCTCATATAGTCCAGCTTCTTGGACTATTTGCTCAGTGTACAGATTGAAGAAGTATGATGAAAGGATACAACCCTGATGCACACCTTTCCTAACTTTAAACCACATGGTATTCCCTTATTCTGTTCGAACGACAGCCTCTTGATCTATGTACAGATTCCTCATGAGCACCATTAAGTGTTCTGGAATTCCCATTCTTCACAATGTTATCCATAATTTATTATGATCTGCACAGTGGAATGCCTTTGCATAGTCAATAAAACACAGGTAAACATCTTTCTGGTATTCTGTGCCTTCAGCCAGGATCCATCTGACATCAGCAATGATATCCCTGGTTCCACATCCTCTTCTGAATCCGGCTTGAATTTCTGGCAGTTCCATGTCAATATACTGCTGCAGCCACTTTTGAATGATCTTCAGCAAAATTTTACTTGTGTGCGATATTAATGATATTGTTCAATAATTTCCACATTCGGTTGGATCATCTTTCTTGGGAATAGGCATAAACATGGATCTCTTCCAGTTGGTTGGCCAGGTAGCTGTCTTCCAAATTTCTTAGTATAAATAAGTGAGCACTTCCAGTGCTGCATCCGTTTGTTGAAACATCTCAGTTGGTATTCCGTCAATTCCTGGAGCCTCGTTTTTCGCCAGTGTTTTCAGTGCAGCTTGGACTTCTTCTTTCAGTATAATCGGTTCCTGATCATATGCTGCTTCCTGAAATGGTTGAACATCAACCAGTTCATTTTGGTATAGTGACTCCGTGTATTCCTTCCATCTTCTTTTGATGCTTCCTGTGTCGTTTAATATTTTCCCTGTAGAATCCTTCAATATTGCAACTCGAGGCTTGAATTTTTTCTTCAGTTCCTTCAGCTTGAGAAATGCCAAGTGTATTCTCCCTTTTGGTTTTCTACCTCCAGGTCTTTGCACAAGTCATTATAATACTTTCCTTTGTCTTCTGTAGCTGCCATTTGAAATCTTCTATTCAGCTCTTTTACTTCATCATTTCTTCCTTTTAATTGGCTACTTGATGTTCAAGAGCAAGTTTCAGAGTCTTTTCTGACATCCCTTTTGGTCTTTTCTTTCTTTCCTGTCTTTTTAATGACTTCTTGCTTTCTTCATGTATGATGTCCTTGATGTCATTCCACAACTCGTCTGGTCTTCGGTCATTGGTGTCAAATCTATCCTTGAGATGGTCTCTAAATTCAGGTCATACTTTGGCTCTCCTGGACTTGTTCTAATTTTCTTCAGTTTTTACTTGAACTTGAATATGAGCAGTTGATGGTCTGTTCCATAGTCGGCCCCTGGCCTTGTTCTGACTGATGATATTGAGCTTTTCCATCGTCTCTTTCCACAGATGTAGTCAATTTGATTCCTGTGTATTCCATCTGGCAAGGTCCACGTGTAGTCGCCATTTATGTTGGTGAAAAAAAGGTATTTGCAATGAAGAAGTGATTGGTCTTGCAAAATTCTATCATCATGCAATCTCCAGCATCATTTCTATCACCAAGGCCATATTTTCTAACTACCAATCCTTCTTCTTTGTCTCCAACTTTCACATTCGAATCACCAGTAATTGTCAATGCATCCTGATTGCATGTTTGATCAATTTCAGACTGCAGAAGTAGGTAAAAATCTTTAATTTCTTCATCTTTGGCCTTAGTGATTGGTGCATAAATTTGAATAATAGTCGTATTAACTGGTCTTCCTTGTAGGCGTATGGATATTATCCTATCTGACAGAGTTGTAGTTCAGGATAGATGAGATGTTCTTTTTGACAGTGAATGCAACACCATTCCTCTTCAATTTATCATTCCCGGCATAGTAGACCATATGATTGTCCAGTTCAAAATGGCCAATACCAGTCCATTTCAGCTCACTAATGCCTAGGATGTTGATGTTTATGTGTTCCGTTTCACTTTTAACGATTTCCAATTTTCCTAGATTCATACTTCATACATTCCACATTCTGATTATTAATGGATGTTTGCAGCTGTGTCTTCTCATTTTGAGTCATGCCACATCAGCAAATGAAGGTCTCGAAAGCTTGACTCCATTCATGTCATTAAGGTTGACTCTACTTTGAGGAGGCAGCTCTTCCCCAGTCGTGTTTTGAGTGCCTTCCAACCTGAGGGGCTCATCTTCCAGCACTATATCAGACAACGTTCTACTGCTATTCATAAGGTTTTCACTGGCGAATTCTTTTCAGAAGTAGACTGTCGGGTCCTTCTTCCTAGTCTGTCTTACTCGGGAAGCTCAGCTAAAACCTGTTCGCCATGGGTGATCCTGCTGGTATTTGAATACTGATGGCATAGCTTCCAGCATCACAGCAACACGCAAGCCCCACCGTATGACAAAGTGACAGGGGAGCTGCCTTTCTAGCCCTTCTTTTTTTTTCTGGTTTTATTTTCTCTTTATTTTTAAATCCCTTGTCCTAGTTCTTTTTAATCAGTCGTATATACATGTAGGACTAAATGTAAAAGGTACAAAAGTGAATGGGGTGAGCATAAGCTCCCTCAACCCTGACCAGCACCCCCACACTCTGAGATGCTAAATATGTGTGCGTGCGTGCGTGTGTGCATGCGTGTGTAATATCACAGATGGCACTAACTCTGTACATATTGTTCCACACCTGACTTTCTTCATGTCATTTATCTCGGCAACCTGATCCATAATGGTACTTACTAAGCAGATGCATTCCTTTCTAACTGCCACGGGGTATTCCATTGTATAGATATGCCATGCTTTTATTTAACCAATTCTCTAATGATACGTATTAGCCACCAGTTGCTGTCTAGTCAATCCCGACTCATGGCAGCCCTGTGTGTCTCAAAGTAGAACTACACTCCACAGGTGGCTGATTTTTTGGAAGTGGATCACCAAGCCTTTCTTCCGAGGCATCCCTGGGTAAACTCAAACCACCAACCTATCTGTTAGCAGCCAAGCGTGCTAACCATTTACACCACCCAGGGACTCCCATTGATGTATATTAGGTTGTTTCTAATCTTTTATTAACAATAATGCTGCAGAGAATTCCCTGGTCATATATTTCATCACAGGCCGAGCTGTGTCCAGCCCATGGGCACCCCAGCACTGCCCTTCACCTCCCTGTCAGGGTTCAGTATGCATGTGGACACTCTTGCTAGTGCCTGGCCGCCCACTTCCTTGGCCTTCTCTCATCCTTTGACCTCGTCCTTCACCTGCCTCAGACCCCTCTCCGAGGGTCAGCCCTAGACTTGGCACAGCCTTTGCCTGAGCCCCTCCATAATCTCCATTTAAAGCACCTGCCCTCTGACACTTACTTAATCTGACTCCTGCTCCCTCCCTCTTGTACCTCATTTCCTACACTGGAGCATACCTTATGTGGACCCCCCTCCATGTCCTCTCCTCCCTCAACCAGCTTAGAGTCAGAGTCCGTCATCATAATCACTACTCCCAACTCTTGCTGCTTTCTCCCTCCCTCATACTCACCTGGCAGATCCCATCCCAGCTAAATCCAGCTCTCCATCTGCTGTGGACTTGCACCAAGACCAACATGCACCCACGCCAGCCGGCACTCCTGTGAGCCACTACCACTGCTGCCCAGCAGTCCTGGTCGACTTCTCTAGTCCATTTATTCCCGCAGCATTAGAAGACTCCTCATGCCTTTTTCCCCTCCAAAACTTCCCGCAACCACAGTTCTTTTTTTGTGTATGTGTGTGTTGAAAATATCCATACAAAAACATTTGCTAATACAACAGTCTCCACATTCCCAATTCATTGACACCGATCACATTCCTCATGTTGTGTCACCATTATTGGTGTCCTTTTCCAAAATATTCTACCACCATTAACATAAACTCAGTGCCCCCGCAAACAAAAACTTCCCTTTTCCCCCTCCCTTGCACCCCTGATAACCATTAATAATCTTGGTTTCTATATATTTGCTTGTTTCATTTAAGTGAAATCATACAGTGTTTGTCCTTTTGCAACTGACTTATTTCACTCACCATAATGTTTTCAAGGTTCATCCATATTGTGGCATGCATCGGAACTTCATCTCTTTTTCAGCTAAGTAACATTCCATCATATGTATATGCCACGTTTTGTTTATCTATTCGTCTGTTGGTGGACATTTTGGTTGTTTCCTCCTTTTGGCTATTGTGAAAATTGTTGCAGTGAACATTGGTGTACAGGTTTCTGTTTGCATTCCTGCCTTCACTTCTTCTGAGTATATACCTAGGATTGGGATCACTGGGTTATATGGTGGTTCTGTGTTCATCTGAGGAACCACCCAACTGTTTTCCACAGTGACTGCAGCATTTTACATTCTCACCAGCAGTGGATGGGCATTCTAGTTTCTCCACAACCTCACCAACACCTGGGTTTTTTTTGATCATTGCCATTCTAATGACTGTGAGGTGGCATCTACCATTCTGCCTTTTCATTGGAGAGTTTAATCCATTTACATTTAAAGTAATTACTCCAGAACAGTTTTGAAGAACAGACTAGAAAGCCTCATACTTCCTGACTTCAAAATATATTACACAGCTACAGTAATCAAAACAGCTTGGTACTGGTTTAATGATAGGCACATGGACCAATGGAATAGAATTGAAAATCCAGAAATAAATCCAAACATCTATGGTCAATTGATTTGCAACAAGTAAGCCAATTCCATTCAGTGGAGAAGGAAGTCCCTCAACAAATGGTGCTGGTAAAACTGGACTTCCACATGCAAGAAAATGAAACAAGATCCTCCACACAACACACACAAAAACTAATTCAAAATGAATCAAGGACCTAAATGTTAAAAATCTAAAACCGTAAAGTTCTTGGAAGAAAATTTAGGAGCAAAGCTTTGGGACCTAATTTTTTCAATTATCGATTATCAAATACATCTAAAGTAATTACTGATAAGACTGAGTTCTGCCATTTTGCTGTTTGTTTTCTGTGTGTCTTATACCTTTTTGTCCCTTATTTTCTCCAATACTGCCTTTTGTGTTTAATCTTTTGTAATCAGCTATTTTCATTCCTCTCTCATTTCCTTTTGTGCATATTTTTTAGATATTTTCTTTGTGGTTACCATGAGGATTATATTTAACATCCTAAATTCATTAACAATTTAGTTTGAATTGATACCTACTTAACTTCAGTGAAACATGAAAACTGTTCTTATATAGCCCCTTCCCCTTTTTATGTTATTGTTGTAAGTTATGTCTTTATAGATTGTATGCTTAATAACATAGATTTATCATTATTTATGCATTTTTCTTTCAGATCATGTGGGTCATAAGTGAAGTTACAAACCAAAAAATGCAATAATACTGGCTTTTATATGTGCTCATGTAGTTACCTTTACCAGCTTCAAATTACTGTCTAGTATCTTTCATTTCAACCTGAAGGCTCCCTTTAGCATTTCTTAGAGTACTTGGGTGATTCAAATGGTTAATGCACTCAGCTACTAACCGAAAGAGTGGAGGTTCAAGCCCACCCAATGGCACCTGAGAAGAAGAACTGGCAATCTACTTCCAAAATATCAGCCATTGAAAACCTCATGAAGCACAGTTCTACTCTAACACACATTGGGTCGCCATGATTTGGAATCAACTCTACAGCAACTGTTTTTTTACTGGTAGGGCAGATGTAGTGGTAACAAACTCCCTCAGTTTTTGTTTATCTGGAAACACCTTAATTTCTCCCTCATTTTTGAAGGACACTTTTGCCAGATATAGAATTCTTGGTTGACAGTTTTTTTATTTTAGCATTTTAAATGTCTCATCCCACTGCCTTCTGGCCTCCATGATTTCTGATAAGAAATCATCTGTTAATCTTATTGAGAATCACTTGTATATGACTAGTGGCTTCTCCCTTGCTGCTTTCAAAATTCTGTTTGTATTTCCAGAGTTTGATTATAATGTGTCTCGGTGTGGATCTCTTTGAGTTTATCCTATTTGTAGCTCATTAAGCTTTTTGGATATGTAAATTCTTGTCCTTCATCAAATTTGGGAAGTTTTTGGCCATGATTTCTTCAAATATTCTTTCTGCCCCTTTCTCTCTCTTCTCCTTCTGGGACTCCCATAATATGTATGTTGGTCCATTTAATTGTGTACGACAAGTTCCTTAGGCTCTGTTCACTTGTCTTCGTTTTTTTTTTTTTTTTTTAATTTCTGCTCCTTAGACTGGACAATTTCAGAATTGTCTTAACTATGCTCAGAGAGCTAAAGGAAAACACAAATAAATAAATAAGGGAAACTAGGAAAATGATATATGAACAAAATGAAAATATCAATAAAGAGACAGAAATTATTAAAAGAAACCAAACAGAAATTCTGGAGCTTAAATGGAAAATTCACTAGAGGGGTTCACAGCAGATTTGAGCTGGCGGAATCAGTGAATGAGACACACTGTTGTAAGGTCTTTGTCTAGTAAGATCATTGTCTGGGCTTCCTCAGGAACAGTTTCTGTTGTTTTATTTTGTTCTTTTGAATGAGCCGTACTTTCTTGTTTCTTTGTATGTATGCCTTGTGATTTTTGTTGTTGAAAATTGAATATTTGTATATTATAAAGCAATAACTCTACAAATCAGATTCTCTCTCTCACCCAGGGTCTGCTCATTTTTTGATGGTTGAAGGCTGTAGTAGTCTGTTGGTTTAGTGGCTGCCTTAGTTATCCAGTGCTGCTGTAACAGAAGTACCACAAGTGGATAGCTATAACAAAGAGAAATGTATTCTGTCACAGTCTAGGAGGCTAGAAGTCTGAATTCAGGGCCCCAGCTCCAGGGGAAGGCTTTCTCTCTCTGTTGGCTCTGGGGGAAGATCCTTGTCATAAATCTTCCCCTAGTCAAGGAGCTTCTCAGTGCAGGGATCCCAGGTCCAAAGGACACACTATGCTACCAGTGCTTCTTTCTTGGTTGTATGAGGTTCCACCACCGCCCCCACCCCCGTGTCTCTTTGCTTACTTCTCTCTTTTGTATCTCAAAAGACACAATCTTAAGACACAATCTAATCTTGTAGATTGAGTCCTACCTCATTAATATAACTGCCTCTAATCCTGCCTCATTAACATCATAGAGGCAGCATTTACAACACATAGGAAAATCACATCAGATGACAAAATGGTGGGACAGTCACACAGTACTGGGAATCATGGCGTAGCTGAGTTGACACACAGTTTTGAGGGACATAATTCAATCCATAACAGTGACTTTTCCAAACTAATAAACTTTGGTCTCTATGCATTTGCCTATCCTAGATACTTTACGTAAGTGGGAGCATATAATATTTGACCTTTTGTGTCTGACTTATTTCACTCAACATAACGTTTGCAGGGTTCATCCATGTCATACCATGTATCAGAACTTCATGTCTCTTTATGGCTGAGTAATATTCCATTGTATGTATATGCCACCTTTTGTTCATCCTTTCATCTGTGGACGGTCACATGGATTGTTTCCACCTTTTGGCTGTTGTGAACAGTGCTGTGATGAACATTGGTGTACACATACCTGCATCACTGCTTTCGAGTCTCTTGGGTATATACTTAGGAGTAGAATTGCTGCGTCATATAGCAATTCTATATTTAACTTTTCAAGGAACCACCAAACTGTTTTCCATAGCAGTTGCATTAGTTTACATTCCCACCAACAACGCACAAGGGTTCCAGTTTCTCCACGTGCCCACTAACACCTATTGTTTTTCTTTTTTTTTAATGATAGCCATTCTAATGGGTTAAAGTCATTCTTAACATGCTTTTCCATATCCCACATCCAGCCCATCGCCATCCTGTCGACTTTGCCTTCAGAAGCTGCCCAGACTCTGAGTTCTCCCCATCACCTCTGCTGCTGCCATCCAGGGCCCAACCACTCCCTTTGCTTGGGTCCCTTCTGTGTGACAGCCAGATCATCCTGCTCCTGTGCAAACCCTCCACTGCCTCCTAGCCTTCACAGAGCAACCCACAGTCCTTTCCGTAGTCCGTGAGGCCCTGTATCCTATGTCTATTCCCTCCCTGGCTTGTTTCCTCACTTGGCCCCACTGGTCGCCTCACTGTCTCTCAGACACGCCCTCACCTCCCCTGGTCTTTCTGCCTGGACACTTTTCCCCAGCTGCCACAAGGGCCACTCCTGCCTGCACCGTCTGCCCACTGCTGACGTGGACCCACCTAGTGTATGTTGACCAGCTGCCCCCACGGCTTCAGTATGAGTTCTTGAAGACAAGCACAGGGTAGCACCCAGGGCTGGGCTACCTGCACCTGGGCTGTGCCAGGCTTGTCATAGGTGCTCACTGAATAATTGAGGAATGATTGGATTCATTCCTGAAAGTGGAATGGCCAGGAGTGTGCATTTGTAGTTGCTCCAGGTCAAGGTTGTACCAGTTTACTGGCACCAGGTCTGCCTGCATTTGCCGTTTCCCACTCTTATCCACTCTGTGTGCTCAGACTTTGGATCTTTGCTAGTGTAATAAGTACAAACTCATTTTAGCTGTAATTTGCCTTTGTCTTAGGAGTGTTGTCGAGCACCATTTCATATTACAAAGGGCTTATTTTCTCATTATATAAGCCTGTTATCATCAAATCAACTCTGACTCGTGGCGACCCCATGTTTGTCAGAGTAGAACTGATCTCCATAGTGTTTTCAGTGGCTGATTTTTGGGGATTATATCACCAGGCCTTTCTTCAAAGGCACCTGTGGGTAGACTTGAACTCCTAACCTTTCAGTTAGTAGTTGAGTGCTTAACCATTTGCGCCACCCAGGGACTTCCATTTCACATTACAAAGGAATAATTTCCTCATTGCATTAAGACTACTAAAAATTTTAGAGTGTGCTTCTTAGCTCAAGTAGATACATGAGACTAACTGGGCAGCTCCTGTCTGGAGGTGAGATGAGAAGGCAGAGAGGGTCAGGAGCTGGTTGAATGGACACAGGAAATCAGGGGTGGAAAGGAGGAATGTCCTATCACAGTATAGGGAGAGCAATTAGGGTCACATAACAACATACGTATAAAGTTTTGTTTGAGAGACTAACTTGAATTGTAAACTTTCACTTAAAGTACAACAATGAAAAAAGTAAAGGCTACTAAAAAGCAGTAAGAGAAACAATAATCTAATTGGAAAAAATGGGTTAAAAATATGAATAGACACACGTAAAAAGACCAGACATACTGGTCTGACAGAGACTGGAGGAACCTCGAAACTATGGCCCCTGGACGCTCTCTTAATCCAGAACTGAAACCATTCACGAAGCTCACTCTTCAGACAAAGATTAGACAGAACTATAAAACAAAAAATAATACGTGTGAGGAGTGTAGTACTTAGTTCAGTTGGATACATGAGACCAAATGGGTGGCTCCTGTCCAGAGGTAGGATGAGAACCCTGAAAGAGACAGGAACTGGTTGAATGGACACAGGGAACCCAGGGTGGAAAGGGGGAGTGTGCTGTCACATTGTGGGAATTGCAACTAATGTCACAAAACAATATGTGTATAAATTTTTGTATGAGAAATTAACTTGAGCTTGTAAACTTTCACCTAAGGCACAATAAAATACATATGTATATGAATAGACAGTTCACAGAAAAGGAAACCAAATGATTTTAAACATGGAGACACTTCTGACTTTTGAATGATTTAGATTTATTTTCCATAATGAGATTATTTTAAAAGTTCATGTTTTCCTCTATTTTTTTTTTTCTTTGTTTGTTTGTTTTTACTTGAATCTTTGCTAAATCTGCACCATGTCTTGGTGGAAGATGTGAACTAGAAATCTAACTGTATTTTTTCCAGAATGTTACTCAGTTGTCCTAACACCAGTTTTTTGGCTTTTTTTTCACAATGCTGTATTTATAAAGGAGTCCGTGGATGGAGCAAACAGTTAAGTGCTTGGCTACTAACTGAAAGCTTGGTGGTTTGAATCCACTCAGAGGTACCTCAGAAGAAAGGCCTAGCAATCTACTTCCGAAAAATCAGCCATTAAAAACCCTATAGAACGTGGTTCTACTCTAACATACATGGGGTCACCATGAGTCAGAATTAACTCAAAGGCAACTGGTTTGATTTCTTTTTCAATATTTATAAGCATCAGTTCTATATTTATAATGATCAAAAAGACAGGTAGTTGTTCATATGTTTCCTTTACTCAGCCAGCAGGTATTGAATGTCATGTGTCAGGCTCAGAGCCAGTTGTTGCAAATGCCTGCAGTAGCTCAGACAGTAAGCTGCTCATGTCCTCGCCGGGAGACAAGGCAGGAACTGACTGTGGCCTGACATGCAGTGGGTTGTAACAGGTCCATCCCAACAGCACTGGGTCCAGGAGGAAGCGATTCATCCTACCAGCGGGTGTTGGGAGAATTCTTTCAAGAGGAGTTGGTGCTTGTGCCAGGCAGAGGGCACAGAGGCCGAAAGTATTTTTTCTCTAGATGACAGTATCCAGTTTAACTTGGCCAGAGCACAGCCTACAAAGAGAAAGGTTGAGTGGGGGGCAAGGGGAAGGAGTGGGGTGGGATGGAAAGGAGTTGGGGGGGGCGACAGGAAGGTAGTTTGGAGCCTGTTGAGAAGGCCTCGAGAGCTCTTTTGGGGACTGAGTTCTCCAGCTGGTGGTTCTCAGGCCAGACTGTGCATCAGAACACCCTGGGGCCCAGCCTGGGCACCTGCATTTTATAAAGATCCCAGCACATCCTAGTGCTCAGCCCGGGTGGACGGACCCCTCCTGGCCCAGGGGTGAACAGGACCGATGCTGTCCCTGTTCTCCCCAGAGGTAAGTCCACTCAGGTGGAAGGATAAGCCCAGGCAGGAGGGCCAGCGGCCACCCCATCCCATGCCCATCTGTCTAGATCCAAAGGCCCTGCCTCTTCCCAGCACGGACATGGGGACAAAATTGACCTGAGGTCATTGGGGCCATCTCCAAACCAAAAAACCAAACCCATGACTGTTGAGTTGATTCCAACTCATACTGACCCTATAAGACAGAGTAGAACTTCCCCGTAGGATTTCCAAGGCTGTAATCTCTACAGAAGGAGCCCTGGTGGTGCAGTGGTTAAGTGTTCAGCTGCTAACCAAAATAGTCAGTGGTTTGAACCCACCAGCTGTTCCGCAGGAGAAAGATGTGACAGTGTGCTTCCATAAAGATTTACAGACTTGGCAGCACGACTGGACTAAACCAAAGCTAAGAAGTTTACTGAATATAAGCAAACACTTCAAGGGATAGGGACAGGGATCTGGGGACCATGGTTTCAGGGACATCTAGGTCAATTGGCATAACAAAGTGTATTAAAATGTTCTGCATCCCACTTTGGTGAGTGGTGTCTGGGGTCTTAAAAGCTAGCGAGCAGCCATCTAAGATGTGTTAGTTGGTCCCAACCCACCTGGAGCAAAGGAGAATGAAGAACACCAAAGACATAATGAAAGTATTAGCCCAACTGTCTATTCATATACATATATATTTTATTGTGCTTTAGGTGAAAGTTTACAAGCTCAAGTTAATTTCTCATACAAAAATTTATACACATATTGTTTTGTGACATTAGTTGCAATTCCCACAATGTGACATAAACCAGAGACTTCATTATCCTGAGACCAGAAGAACTAGATGGTGCCCAGCTACCACCAATGACCGCCCTGACAGGGAACACAACAGAGAGTCCCTGACGGAGCAGGAGAAAAGTGGGATGCAGAACTCAAATTCTAGTAAAAAGACCAGACTTAATGGTTTGATTGAGACTGGAGAGACCCCAGAAGACATGGCGCCTGGACTCTCTGTTAGCCCAAAACTAAAACCATTCCCCAGGCTAACTCTTCCGACAAAGATTAGACTGGACTGTGGGACATAGAATGATACTCGTGAAGTGTGTGCTGCTTAGCTCAAGAAGGTGCATGAGACTAAATGGGCAGCTCCTGTGCAGAGGCAAGATGGGAAGGCGGAGAGGGTCAGGAGCTGGTTGAATGGACACGGGAAATCCGGGGTGGAAAGGAGGAATGTGCTGTCACAGTATAG
>NW_004444093.1:6224595-6287928 GCF_000243295.1 Trichechus manatus latirostris | reverse complement strand
AAAAAAAAAAAAGATTTATAGACTTGGAAACCCTGGGGCAGTTCTATTCTGTTCTGTAGGGTCACTATGGGTCAGAATCAACTCAACAGCAGTGGGTTTTGGTTTTTTTTTTAATCTCAACAGAAGCAGACTGCCACATCTTTCTCCCATGGAGCAGCTGGTGGGTTGGAACCACCAGCCTTTCGGTTAACAGTCAAGCTCGTTAACCACTGTGCCACCAAGGCTGCCTCGGCTTCCCCCAAATGAAGTCAAATTCTCTGGGTTGTCTTTGAACTCATGCAGTTGTTTGTATGTCAGATGTCTTCACATTTTTCTAATTTATTTTTCTTGTCTGGGGGGTTTTGTTTGTTTGTTTTGTTGTAATTCAGTCTCCCTGTTAGTGGAGTAGGCTTGGTTGGCAGCATTGCTGTTTGCTGACTGTCTTTTCTTCTCTCTAGGAGTCAGAGTTGGCAGAGGTGCTGTGGCTAGAAGAGCAGCTAGTGAACACTTTTCTTGCTATTTACCTGAAGCTGGAGTGTGAGGACTAAAGCCCTGGCGGCTTTAAGATAAGATGAAGACAGTGCTCATGGTTGCAGAAAAGCCATCTTTGGCCCAGTCCATTGCCAAAATCCTCTCTCGAGGTAGGCAGACCAACCCCGTTATATTGTTGGCTCAATGTGACCCCATGCACAGCAGAACTAAATGCTGCCCGGTCCTGTGCCCACGATCAGTTGCAGATCGGACTGTTGTGATCCATACAGTTTTTGTTGGCTAATTTTTAGAAGCAGATCACCAGGCCTTTCTTCCTAGTCCATCTCAGCCTAGAAGCACTGCTGAAACCTGTTCAGTATCACAGCAACACACAAGCCTCCACTGACAGACGGCTGGTGGCTACACATGCGGTGCATTGGCCAAAGTTGAAGCCAGGTTTCCCACATGGAAGGTGGGAATTCTACCGCTGCACCACCACCGCTCTCAGACCCACCCCAGCCTGTACTTAGGGTTTTGGTCTGTAAGCCAGGTCATTCATACTTCACAGTATTTCTTTCTTTTTCCAAAGTGCAATTCCACTGCTAGGGCAGATTCAGTGCAGGTCAGCAGATGCTAGTAAGGCTCCTTGATATGAGTCACTGTGGGAGGCACTTCCTGCCTCAGGCCTGTGGCCTGTCAAGCACATGCCAGGGCTAGGTTCCTGAGGGAACAGGCCCAGCTCACAGTGTAGCGGAGGTGCAGACTGGTCACTGTGAGTGGGCTGGGCCACAAACCACAGAAACCAACCTGGACAGACTGAGGCAGAAAAGGAAGTTATGGAGGAAGAAGATACGGCCCAGGCTCCACCCCCATCTGAATCTGACAAGGCCAGTGCCACTGTTACCGTCACCTCTGGGCACACGCCACTGTCCCCTGGACTCTTGACTCTGCTACGGCTGCAGCCACTAACCCTCACAGCCCCTGCACTTTTATACCACTCAGGAGGAGGCGACGGGCCATGCCTTGACCTCTTGCATTCCTGGACCCCGGGGAGCTGGGAGAGCATGGCTGCTCCTCTCCCCGCTCCTTGGCACTGGGGTACTTGATAGCATCCTATATCCCATTCTATTTTGGACTTCCCTGCAAACAGGAAGGGTATTTGGGTGCTGGGTACCAGAAATGACAAGCATCTGCCTTGCCCTCACCTTGGTCCAATGGGTGGAAGAAAGGGCCCCAGTACAGAAGTTGGGGTCCAAGAGGGGAGAGGAGATGGGGCATGAGATCCAGTCCCCAGAGCAGACACCATGGGACTTGATAACCAGTAGGTCCTTGGTAACCTCCCAGTGAAGGTTGAGTGAAGGGAGCAGAATGGAATCAAGAGTGAAAAGAGCAATGAAGAGAGAGCAAGTGTCTGCTCTTTTGCAAAAGCTGGGGGCTGCTTGCTCCTAGCCCACCTGGAGTGCTGCACGGTGAACCAAGCAGGAGGTCAGCGGCCGCTCTGGGTCAGGAGGACTGACCCGCCAGAGGCAGGCTGGTCTGGGCTGCTGCAGTGTCCACAGCTCAGCTGGGGCCGATTCACTGTGAGCTTCTTCTCCCCAGGGAGCATGTCTTCACACAAAGGGCTGAATGGAGCCTGCTCAGTCCACGAGTATACGGGGACCTTCGCTGGCCAGCCAGTCCACTTCAAGATGACGTCTGTCTGTGGTCACGTGATGACCCTGGATTTCCTAGGTGAGTCCCCTCCCCCCTCTCCATCCCTGAGGGAGCCCTGCATGCTGCTCCCTGGGTGTCTTGGGGAAGCCAGGGGAGAGTTCGGGGTAGAGAGGTCTATCCAGAGCCATGAGTTCCAAGGCTGTCAGGTCACAGAGCAGGGATTCAGGGTCCCTGGGTGAGACACCCTGAACCTAGGCACCCGAGGTCCCCATCCCCACTGTACCCCTCCATCACTGCATGGACCCATGCATGCCTTCCTGTAGAGATACAGGCGGTGGCGCCCACCTCAGGAGGGGCCCGTCCTGTGCAGGCATTCAGGGGAGGGCCGTTCTCCTGCTGAGCGTGGCCATCGTCGTATCCTTAATCACTCATTTCCTTGGGAGGGCCAGGCTAGTGGTTCCTGAGTCTAGAGGAAGAGCCCTTGGTTGACAAGCATATGCCCTGGGCTCCAGCTCCCACTCTGCCAGCTCTTGCCTGGGGTCAGGGTCCAATGACTGGACCTCTGCAAATTTCCATTTCTAAAGAGGAAGAAAAACAGAATTTTTTTTTTTAATTTTTTTGGCTTGAACAAACAAAAATTTATTTGCTCACAGTTTAGGAGACTAGAAGTTTGAATTCAGAGTGCCAGCTACTGGGGAAGGCTTTCTTTCTCCGTCGGCTCTGGGGAAAGGTCCTTGACTCTTCACCTTCTGTTTTCTGGTTCCTCGGAGTTCTCCATGTGGCCTGGCACCTATCTTCCCCCCATCTCTGCTTGCTTAGTCTGCTCCTTTTATATCTTGTGAGAGATTCAACTCAAAACACACCTTATACTAATTCTGCCTCATTAACATAACAAGACAAACCATTGGGATTATAAACACAGGTATAGAGGTTAGGATTTACAACACATATTTTAGAGGGACACAATTCAATCTACAACACAGTGTCTATAGATCTTTTCTCTTGGCAAGTTGAAACTTCCATTTCTTGTGTGTGGATGCCATCGACTTCCCAGGGTTGGTTGAGGGTTTGGTGTGAGGGGAAGGTAGTGTGCTCAGCATAGGGCCTGGTGCACAGGAAGGCCTTGGTAGTTGTTCTTGCTGCTCAGCGATGACAGCAGTGACAGTTGTGTGGCCAAGTGTTGGGACCCTGAATTGTAGCACCAGCTGGCAAGTGGGAAGCCAGAATTTAAACTTGGCTCCATCCTCCTCCATTGTCCTGAGCAACAAGAAACAGGGCCTAAAAAGAAAGCTAGAGGGCTGAGAAAGCAGGAGCCTGGCGTTACATGCAGAAGTAGCTGGCTGTGAGGCCTGAAGAGTTTGATCCTCCATGGGGTCGACTGAGTGCCTGCTGTGGGCTGGGCCCAGTGTTGATGGACTAAAGAGTTACAGGAAATCCAGGTTGGAAGAGAGGATACAGGCATGGATGGTGTGATTAGGTGCTCTAGCAAAGGAAGCCAGCCTGAGAGGTGATGCTTCCAGCCACAGGGAAAGTTCCAGAAACAAATTGCAAGTAGCAGCCCCTGCCAGGAGCATGCTTGGCTCCTGGGATGGCTGTGACGTGCAGTGCCAGCCCAGCAGTGGAACAGAAGGAAGGTACGGACTTCCTGAGCTCAGGTCCTGGCTCTGCCTCCAACCATCTGGGCAACCTCAGGCCCATCACTCTCCCAGCCTCCCTGTCCTTGTTTGTGAAACGAAAACACCACCACCCTCTTCCTGGGCTTTTGACAATGTGAAGTGAAGCCTGAGTAAGTTGTGTGACGTGTGACTCAGATGTCACTTTGGCTCTGCTTGCAGGAAAGTACAACAAGTGGGACAAAGTGGACCCCGCCGAGCTGTTCAGCCAAGCGCCGACAGAGAAGAAGGAAGCCAACCCCAAGCTGAACATTGTGAAGTTCCTGCAGGTGTGTGGGGCAGAGCCAGGGGACAGGTACACCAGGGGGGCAGTGAGGGGAAATGTCCCTGCCCACCTTCACTTGGGTACAACAGTCCATGAGTCCTTCTCCCACCTTAGGACCAGTTCCAGTTGCCATCGAGTCAACTCTAACTCATAGCAACCCCAGGTGTGTCAGAGTGGAGCTGTGCTCCATAGTTTTTCCATAGCTGAGTATTTGGAAGTAGATCGCCAGGCCTTTCTTCTAACACACCTCTGGGTGGACTCGAACTTCATTCTTTTGGTTAGCAGCTGAGTGTGTTAACATTTGCACCACCCAGGGACTCCCCAACTTAGACAGGGAGCCCCTCTTCCAGCAGCCCCAGGCGGCTTCTCAGCGCTTTCTGTCAGTGCCCTCTGCTGGCCTGTGAGTTCCTTTCCAGGCCTGCTCCTCTGCATATCACCATCGGGGACCTGGTAGCAGTGTCACCCCGTTTTGGAGAGCAGGAATTCCACTTTAAGATAGAATTTGTTTGTTTTCTAATTTTAAAACAAACGCGTGCTTATTGTGTAAAATTGGAAAAACAGGTAAAGTAGAAAGAAGAGCTATCCATCATCACACGGCCCAAGACGAGCACTGTTAGCATTGAAGGTCAGTTCATTTCAGCCCCTTTTCTGTGTAGTGTATTTCAGGATTAAGATCATATTGCACAGTTTTTTGTGTTTGTTTTTTTTTTAATCTAAAACACAGCAGTTCTGAACTCAATTCATTCTGAGTGAAGTAGCCAGCCCAGCTGCAGCCAGCACTCTGCTCAGCCTGGAGCCTGCACTGGGCACACCAGTTGTTACCAGTTGCCGTTGAGTCGACCTCAACTCACAGCCACCCCACATGTGTCAGAGTAGAACTGTGCTCCATAGGATTTTCAATGGCTGATATTTCAGAAGTAGATTGCCAGGCCTTTCTTCTGAGGTGCCTCTGGGTGGACTTGAACCTCCAACCTTTCTGTTAGCAGCTAAGCATGTTAACTGTGTGCACCTCCCAGAGGGCATAGTCCTCCTAATGAGGCCTGGGGCCATGGTCTGCTGTCTGTCCCAGGTGGGGCCCAGGCTGCCAGCTGGCATTGCTCAGGTGTGGGCATGAGGGACATGTCACACACTGACAGTGTGCTTTGTGCAGGTGGAGGCCCGGGGCTGTGACTACATCGTGCTGTGGCTGGACTGTGATAAAGAGGGTGAGAACATCTGCTTTGAGGTGAGTGCAGCGTCCATGTTCATCCTTACGTTGAAGCCTTTCTGTCACCTGCCCCCAACTGACTCTTGAGGTCACATCATTCCTGTGGCCACAGTAGGGAATAAACCATGTTGGTGTGAAAATGCCTCTTCTCTCCTTTGTTCTGGAAGTCCTGTAGACTCTAATATGCAAGGACTTGGCTGGCATTGATTAAGTGTCATTTCACTCATAAAACATTATATGGGTGAGTGTAGAAGGGGCAGATATGTTCTAGGCTGACGCAGGAGGGTTTCAGAATGGGGCTGTCTTGAGAAAAGGGTTGGTTTTCAGAGCCCCAGGCCCAGCATGACACCTCTCCGTTGTGTTCCCCTGATGCTGATGAGCACCGGTTTCCTTCAGCATGCCTCACCTTTCTCACTTCCTGCCTTCCCTCCTCTATTCTAGCATCCCTCCCTAGGGAGTCCTCCCTGCAGGGAAGCAGGAGCATCACTGTGAGGGCCCCTGCCTGTGCTTGCTGGCTGTGGTGCCATGCCCTGGGCCTTGACTGTGGTCTCATCACCTGGTGCCCCTCAGACGCCACCTCCTTACGGTGACAACCATGGCTGTGTGCCCCCACCCATACAGGGCTGGCACACACTCACGTAGGGCTGGCATGCCTTCACCTGCTCACACAGGGCTGGCACACCCTTACACATTGACACAGGGCTGACACACACTCACACAGGGCTGGCACACCCTTACACACTCACGGGGCTGGCACGCCCTCACACAGGGCTGGCACACGCTCACACGGGGCTGGCATGTCCTCACACGGTCACACAGGCCTTGCACGCCCTCACATGCTCACATGGGGCTGGCAGGCCCTCACATGCTCACACAGGCCTTGCATGCCCTCACATGCTCACACAGGGCTGGCACTCTCACACACTCACACAGGGCTGGCACACCTTTGGACTCAGCAAGTGATCATTGAACAGAAAGAGGCCATCACACCTCCAGGGGGCAGGGACTTCAGGGTGCCCCACTTCCAGGGGTGCACCCTTGGCAAACGTGTTCCCACTTGGCCCCATCCCGCTCGCCCCCACCCCAGTGCCCTGCAGGATGACCCCTCCTTGGAGCCTCTGCACTCAGCATGGACAGTAAGGGCAGCTCGCAGGCCTTTCTCCCCAGAAGAGGCCACTTCTTACCATAAGGAAGCTGCTTGGTCAGGTACCCCCGGCAACACCCCTCCCACCACCTGGCCACCTTAGTGACTCAGCTCTGGGACCCCGCAGGCTAGCAGCAGCATCCATCAGCTCCTCTGAGTCCTCATCCACAGCCATCTGCTTCAGCCCTGAGCTGCCAGTTCCCACCCCCCATCTCTCTTCCTCCTCATTCTCTTTTCTTTCCTTGTCTTGTTCCAGTCCCTTACAAGCTGCCCTCCCCTCCGAGAGCGCCCCCTTCTAGAAGGCAGGGAAATGGGCCAGGGTGTCCCTGGCAGCAGCATCTCCTGGTTTGGTGGGAAGAAATGCAGGAGAGGAGAGAGGGCCACAGCTCGAGGGACAGGAGGACAAAGGGACGTTTGAACGAGTCAGTGGGCGGAAGGAAAGGAAGCCATGTGTGGGAGGTGCTGTGGAGAGATGAGGCTCCTGGAAAAGCGGGTGAGGAGGAGGTCTGCAGGGTGGGGCCAGGGCCACAAACGGTGGAGGGCTCCCCCTGTACAGGAGTCGCCTCATGGCTGGAGAGAGGGAGCGGGAGGCAGACGGTTGCTGCCGACGTAGAACAATGAAGAGTGGTCCCCAACAGGTCCTCGACGCTGTGCTGCCTGTCATGAATAAGGCCCACGGTGGTGAGAAGACGGTGTTCCGGGCCAGGTTCAGCTCCATCACAGACACTGACATCTGCAATGCCATGGCCCGCCTGGGTGAGCCCGACCACAACGAGGCACTCTCAGTGGACGCCCGCCAGGAGCTGGACCTGCGCATCGGCTGCGCTTTCACCAGGTGGGTACGCCGGCTGCCCTCACCCACCCCAGCCTAAAGGATACCTGTGTGCTTTGGTGCCACACCCCCAGCTAGAATGAGCCCTCTGCTCTTCGGTGCCCCACCCCCAGCTGGATCTGTGCCCTGTGTACCCCTGCCTGCTAGCCAGAGCTGTGCCCTGTGCATCCCCACCCCACCCCCCAGCCGGAGCTGTGCCCTGTGCTTCCCTACCCCCCTCAGCCGGAGCTGTGCCCTGTGCGCCCCTGCCCTCCAGCCAGAGCTGTGCCTGTGCATCCCCACCCCACCCCCCAGCCGGAGCTGTGCCCTGTGCTTCCCTACCCACCTCAGCTGGAGCTGTGCCCTATGCTTCCCTACCCCCCTCAGCCGGAGCTGTGCCCTGTGCGTCCCTACCCCCCCACCAGCCAGAGCTGTGCATCCTCACACCACCCCCAGCCGGAGCTGTGCCCTGTGGGCCCCTGCCTCCTAGCTGCAGCTGTTTCCTGTGCATCCCCACCACACAGCCAAGGCTGTGTTCTGTATGTCGCCACCCACACTCCACCCCAGCCAGAGCTGTGCCCTGTGCATCCTCCCTGCAAGCCAGAGCTGTGCCCTGTGTGTCCCCACCCCCACCCCAGCCAAGGATGTGCCCTGTGTGTCCCCACTCCCTTCAGCCAGAGCTGTGCCCTGTGCGTCGGCCCCCCACAGCCAGAGCTGTGCCCTGTGCATCCCCCACCCACCCCCCAGCCGGAGCTGTGCCTTGTGGACCTCTGCCTCCCCCACAGCTGGAACTGTGCCCTATGCTCCCCTGCCTCCTAGCCGCAGCTGTGCCCTGTGCATCCCCACCCCCGCAGCTGGAGCTATGCCCTGTGCACCCCTGCCTTCCAGCTGGAGCTGTGAGTCCACCTCCCCGCGGAGCCAGAGCTGTCCCCCGTACATTCCCGCCCTCCCCCCACGCGGAGCTGTGCCGTCTATGGTCCCTGGGCTTCTAAGAGCCTCAGATCAGCAACTGTGTACTAGGGACAATTTTCAACATTTTAAAAACCCTAAAGAAGGTTGTATATTTAGCTGAAATAATATCGCATAGGTGAGGGAGTAGGGGGGTGAAAAGTAATAAAAGGGGTCCCTGGACCCTTTTATTAATGATAGGAACCTCTGCCCTTCTCTCACTTTCTCTGACACGTACCTGTGCACATGCAGTGGCTCCTCTCTGCCCAGATTCTGCCTGTCTTCTCTGGAGGCCACTCAGTTTCTGGTTGCCTCTGATGCCGTCTTCTAAGCAGGAAGTGGCCGTCGCCTGCCTCCTCCCTGTGCCCACAGTACCAAGCCTGGACTCATACCAGCTTGAATGGCAACATCTCAGTAAATGCATGACCAGGTGTCTCCCCCACCTCTTCTTCTAGGTTCCAGACTAAATACTTCCAGGGGAAATATGGGGACTTAGACAGCTCTCTCATCTCCTTCGGGCCGTGTCAAACTCCCACCCTGGGGTTCTGCGTGGAGAGACACGATAAAATCCAGTCCTTCAAGCCGGAGACCTACTGGGTGCTGCAGGCCAAGGTTTGCCTTCTGTTCCCTCTTGGTGCCAGGCTCTCCAGGTTTGGAGTTTGGGTTCTGAGAGTCTTTCTTCACCAGCAGTATCATAATGTAATTATATCATAAAAATATCTACTGATGTTTATCAAGCTCCTTTGTGTACTAAGTACTTTACATGCATTATCTCATTTAATCCTCAAAGTAATATCCTCATTTCATAGCTGGAAAAACCGAGGGCTAGAGAGGTTGTAACTTGCCCACGTAGATGGCAGAGCCAAGATTTGAGTCCAGCTCATTCGGTCAACATGACACAGAGCTGCCCCACAGCTACATGACAGGCATTGTGAGTACTGTCCCCATGGCTGGTGCAGCCTCCCTGGCCCAGGAGATGGGGAACCCCAGGCTTCCCTCCTCTGGCCCCGTGCTCCATTGCCTGCTGTCCCGGATCCACGTGTGGGCCTGGTGCCCAGCGCAGAGCAGACTCAGACATCACAGACTGACATTGCCCCAACCTGTTCTCAAGCCCTCAAAAAGAAGTAGCATCAGAGCAGCAGCCAGCAGGCATGTGCTCAGAGCTGTGCTGGTGCTCGGGGATGCACTGCAGGCCCTGCCACATGGCAGCGCATGTTGGTTGCTGCTACAGGAGCACAGTGGGACATAGTGGACAGGAGTTCATAACCACAGTGAAGCTAAGTGTCTGCATAATGAATGGAGGGTTGAGGCCCGTGGATCGCCACCTTCTCAAGTGTGAGGGCCCTTTGGTCTTTAGAAGTGTTTTTTTGTCTCCACATGGTAGTAGCTATATTTTTAATATCTGGTGATTGATGTGATACTTAAAGAAGAAAGTACCGTGAGGTCACCAGCACTTTAAGGCAATTGTGCATTTCACCACCACGGCAGCGTCCACCGCTGCTTGGAACGTAGCACATGTGCAAGTCAGGACATGGTCAATCACCAGCTCCCAGGGACGACTCCGTGTGCCCTCACAACCCCCAGAGCTGGGGGCATGAACATGGACACCGTGCATGGGAGAGAGGCAGAGCATGGCCTGCAGGGGCCCAAGCTGGAACCCTTAGCCTTTGTGGGGGCAGTGGGGTTGAGCTAGGCCTGGGCCAGTTGAACCTGGATACATGGGAATGTGCTCAGCTCTGGAGAGGGAGCAAGGCCACCCAGCAGAGTCCAGCCAGCTTATGTGGCCAGGCCCAAGAACTCGACTGAGTGCTATAGCATGCTGGTTTTCAGACTTTTTAGAAAAGTCTTAGCACCCTCTCTTCAAATAAAAACCTCCATGGGAGCACCTTGTAAGATTTAAAACATAAGCCGGCACTGCCCTGGTTGACAAAGGGTTGGGGGCCCTGCCGATGGGACCCCACCTAGTGCTAGGCGGGGGGAGGGGAGCAGGGATGGCACGAGGGGCTTGGACACTCCCAAGGACGCACCAGCCTCCATTTCAGGCCACCCCTAGGAAGACCGTCTGCCTGGTTTCGAGGACAGACCTGGAGTGAGAGCAGCTCTGTCTTGGACAGAGGCTGGGCCTCAGCATGCAGATCCATGCTCCTGAATAGATATAGCCACGAGACACTAGAGCCTGGACCGGTTGGCCCCAAACATGGACCAGCTGCATCTACCCCGTCTCTTCCCTGGCACTGGGAGGTCGCCTGGATACTTTTTCTCACCTGCTCCCCTTTTACCCTTCTTCCTGCAGGTGAATGCTGATAAAGACAGAACTCTCCTTCTGGACTGGGACCGAGTGCGAGTGTTCGACCGGGAGATTGCACAGATGTTTTTAAACATAACAAAGCTGGAGAAGGAAGCCCAGGTATGCCTGCCCTGCCACACCTGTCACATTTCAACCTTGGTGGGGGATGGGAGTGGGTGGGGGGATTTGGGAGCCTCTGGCTGGAGGAATAGCTTGTGGCCCAAGGTCACATGTTTCTCCCCCTTTCTCAAACACAAACATCTTTTGGAAAGAATGGCTACTCACATATATACCCAGCACAATGTTAGTTGCTGTCAAGTTGTCCCCAGCTCATGGCGACCCCATGCACAGTGGAACAAAACACTGCCCAGTCCTGAGCCATCCCGATGATCAGTTGCAGATGGGACCATTGTGATCCATAGGGTTTTCATTGGCTGATTTTTGGGAGTAGATCACCAGACCTTTCTTCCTATTCCACCTTAGTCTAGACGCTCTGCTGAAACCTGTTCAGCGTTATAGCAACCTGCAAGCCTCCACTGACAAACAGGTGGTGGCTAAGCATGAAGTGCATTGGCCAGGAATCGAACCTGGGTCTCCCACATGGAAGGCGAGACTTCTACCACAGGACCACCACTGCCCCCACCCAACACAATAGCTACAGTGTATTGCATACCTGCTCTAGACCAGGCACCACCCCAAACCTGTGACCCTGGTGGCCCTCTTACCGTCCCTGTCCACGTGACCCAAGGGGCATGGTCTCCTTCTGGCAGGACTCCACACAGGTGTCCTTGCTTTATGACATGTGAGGGTAATGGCTATGCTTTGTGACGTGAGGGTAACAGCTGTGGAGGGACCTCTCACGCTGCCTCACTTGCCCAGGGTCACAGCCAGTAAGGGTTGGATCTGGGATTCTAGCCTCTGTCAGCTTTGCAACCTTTTACCGCCTTCTATCTTTTATTCCCACCACTATCTGTCAGTTTGAGTCCCCATGAGTCGGAGTCAACTCAATAGCAACTGACATGTCTTACTTGGGCAGGGTTTCTTTGAGTTCAAGGAGCTGCAGCAGGGGTGGCTGCACGAGTGGGGCAGGTCTGCGGCCATTGAAGCAAATGTCCTGCAGCCATGAGAGTGGCCAGGGTCCTTGGGGCACAGCCTGGCTGCCTTCAGTCACTGTCCCTGCCCTCCTCAAGCCTTCCCTGGGTGCCCTTTTGCCCACCCAGAATGTTTGCCATTTCTGTCATATTCACATGTACACGTAAAGTGACGTTAATTATGTTAACCATGTTCAAGCATTTTTCCATCACCTTTCACAGCTCAGTGTCCCCTAAACATTGTGGCTTCCTTTCCCCCTCCCCCCAGCCCGCCCCTGGTAACCACTATACAGTCCCGTCTCTGGATTCCTCTTCGCTCCTCCACATTTCCTCTTTCCCAGGAAATTGTGCCCTTACAGCATTGTCATTCTTTCCCCTTCCTGTTGTGTGCTGTCGAGTCGATTCCGACTCATAGCAACCCTGTAGGACAGAGCAGAACTGCCTCATAGGATTTCCAGGAAGCGGCTGGTGGATTCAGACTGCTGACCTTTTGGTTGGCAGCCTGAGCTCTTAACTACTTCACCACCAAGGGCTCCTTTCCCCTTCCTAGTCCTGCGTAAATACCCACTCACGTCTTTAGACCACTGTGAGAGTCAGGGAGGCCAAGTGGATGAAGCCAGACCTTCCACCCACATGCTAGATCCCGCCCTGTAGGTGGAGGCCACCAGCAGGAAGGAGAAGGCCAAGCAGAGGCCCCTGGCCCTGAACACCGTGGAGATGCTGCGGGTGGCCAGCTCCTCTCTGGGTACGTAGGGGTGCTCCTTTGAGGTCCCCGAAAGACTTATGGTGCAGGTACACGGCCTTGTTCAATGCCAGTATAGTGGTGGACACCCGGGGCATGGGACGTGGAGCTGACGCCCACCTCTGCCGAGCACCACTCCTCTGTGCTATGTGAGGCTACGGAGGAGCCTGAATCTTGTGCAGATTGCATTTCTCAGTAAGTTCCAGAGTAAAGCCAAACCCGTTGCCATTGAGTCCACTCCAACTCACGATGACCCTATGTGTATTTGAGTAGAAATACTCCATAGGGTTTTCTTGGCTGTAATCTTCATGGAAACAGATCACCAGGCCTTTCTTCCATGGGTTCGAACCACCAACCTTTCAGTTAGCAGCCAAGAGCAATCTATTTGCACCACCCAGGGGAGTAGGAACAAGAAAATGCAAACAGGAGAGAGGATTCCATTTCACAGTATTGTTGGTTAACACTCAGTAGCTCCTTAGGATTTATTTATGCAGGGAAACCTGGCCTGTGTCATATTGTTACAAGTAGAAACAGCTCCTTGTGAGGTCAGAGTGGCTGCGGCCAGGACTGAAGACCCAGGAGGTCATCTGGCGGTTTGTGTCCTTCCCCTTCATGGGCTTTTCTCATGCAGGCCCTCCTGCGTCCCTGGCTCCATTGAGTCCCCTCAGAGGCATTTATGCCCTGGGGGTCCCAGCTCTGCAGCCAAACTCTCCTCCAAACCCTACTTGACCACTTCCTTCCTTGTCCCTGGAGCCTTGTGAGAAAATGGGGATTATGACAGTTTCTATCTTCTGGGCAGCTGTAAGGGTTACATAATGTGAAACAGTACTCTTTTTGTTTTTTTTCTTTGAGATTTTATTTTAAGATACAGACAAATGCAATATAATGGAAAAATAAATAACCCATACAATGGAAACTCTACAGTCATTTAAAAGGAGTAAGGTAGAGCTACATGGTGTCATCCACCACCCATCCATCAGTTTGTCATACTGTGGTGGCTTGTGTGTTACTCTGATGCTGGAACCTATGCCACTGGTATTTCAAATACCAGCAGGGTCAGCCATGGTGGAAAGGTTTCAGCTTCTAGACTAGGAAGAAAGGCCTGGTGACCTACTTCTGAAAATTAGCCAGTGAAAACCCTATGGCTAATGACAAAAAGTATATTTTAACAATAGCAGTGATGATGTTCTTTAATCCCCAAGACGGGCACCTCCCTTGAAACCCCAGAGCAGTGTCAGTGGGTGTAAGGGAGAGGGCCCAGCTGGGGTTGGAGGCCAGCAAGCGGGACCCATCTCCTGTGGCTGGCTGGGAGCAGGGTGGGCACTATCTTGGGGTCCTGCCTCCACAGTGCTAAGAGGGGCTGGGCTAGAGACATGGGACCTCTGACCAGATGATAGCTCGTGATGGTGCTGGTTACAGCCCCTCTGCATTCACAACCCAGGCCTTGGGGACTGTGGGCAGGGTCCTGGGAGAGCAGTGTCAGCAGAGGGGCTGGGTGCAGGTTTCTGGCCATCCCCAGCTTCCAGGCCAGCTGAGGCCTCCATCTCTTGCAGGCATGGGGCCACAGCACGCCATGCAGACCGCAGAGCGCCTCTACACACAGGGCTACATCAGCTACCCACGTACCGAGACCACCCACTACTCTGAGAACTTCGACCTGAAGGGCCCTTTGCGGCAGCAGGCCAATCACCCGTACTGGGCTGACACAGTGAGTGGGCTGGGCCTCAGAACACTTTCGGCCATCTGGCCAGACCCAGAACTGGTAGCGGCCCCGCTCTTGGCAGGAGAGCAGTGAGCCTAGGCTGACACATTACCTGGTCCTCTCTCCGCAGGTGAAGCAGTTGTTAGCAGAAGGGATCAACCGCCCACGGAAAGGCCACGATGCTGGCGACCACCCCCCCATTACCCCTATGAAGGCGGCCACAGAGGCTGAATTAGGTATGAGACACACACACACATACACACTTCTCAGGCTTCCAGGGAGGTGAGGGGTATGGCCACCATCAATGGCGGCAGGCCCTGTTGGTCGTGCAGAGAGGTGGGAAGGCAAGCGAGGGGCCAGGATGGCTGCGGAGGGACCAGCGCAAGGATTGTATCTCCTACTGCCCACGTGCGTGAAAGACACAGATAGGAAAGGCACAGTTTGGGTAGAGACAGTCTGGGTCTGGATCACAGTGGCATGCCCCTGGACAGTGGAAGGCAGGACGGTGCCTGGACAATGGTCCATCTGGGAGTGGGGTTGGGGGCTGTGTGTGGAGGGGTGGGGCCATGGCGGCAAGGAGCCCACACGGCACAGGAAACTGGCTTTCCCTGTGTGTGTTCCTTCTTCCTTCTGGGGCTTTGGTGCAGGCCTGGCCTGGTACCCCACGGGAGGGAAGGATGAAGACCCATGAGGGCCTCCAACCTGGGCCCCATGACTGTGCGGGGGGCACCAGCACTCCCCCACCAGTGGCCACAGCAACCACTCCCACCATTGCAGGGGGTGATGCATGGCGGCTGTATGAGTACATCACACGGCACTTCATCGCTACGGTGAGCTATGACTGCAAGTACCTGCAGAGCACCATCACCTTCCGCATCGGTCCCGAACACTTCACCTGCTCTGGGAAGACCGTCCTCTCAACAGGTGATACAGACCCCACATCACAGGCAGACAGGGACCGAGGGATGGGGCAAAGGCCTTCTAGGCCAGGCCCTGACCCTGAGGGGTGCGCTCTCTGCAGGCTTCACAGAGATTATGCCCTGGCAGAGTGTGCCCCCGGAGGACAACCTGCCTACCTGCCAGTGGGGTGACACCTTCGCCGTCAGCGAGGTGAAGATGCTGGAGAAGCAGACGAGCCCACCCGACTACCTGACAGAGGCCGAGCTTATCACGCTCATGGAGAAGCACGGCATCGGTGTGCATCCCTGTCCTGCACTGCCCCCAGCGGGAAGCCCTCACCCAAGCTCCTCCCAATGGAGGCTTGAGCTGCAGCCTCCTGCACTGAGAGCTACTCACACTGACCCACGCTCATGGTTGAGGGCAGCCCCGGAGGCCACCTGACTCGTTTACAAGGAGAAATCCCAGAGTCAGTCAGGATCTCCCAAGTCCACACAGCAGCCAGGCCTGTCCCCTCTTGTGGGAGCCACTTCAGTCAGAGGCGCGAAGTCCCTGCCCCAGGGACAGGGCATCCCCAAGGTGACAATGAGTGTCCCCATGCAAGTGGGTGGCATCAGGGTGCTGTCAACTCCCACCTGCAGTCAGTTGCCTGTGCGGGTATCTCAGGGGAGGTGGGCAAGACAAGCCCCTGCCTGTAAGCCATGACCGTGGGCGTGGAACTGACTAGCAGGCCCTCTGCCCAGTGGCACTCCCTGGGGGGCATTGCGCAGTCCCCGACATGAGCCTCCTGGCCAACCTGGTTGACAAACTCTGGAGGGCTGTGGACAGTGGGTCTGGGACAATGAGGGCTGTTGCATCTGGGTTCTGCCCACTGTTTATTGGTTGTACAGGTGAACTTGGTGGAGCACCTCTCTTTAACATGAGGTCCTGGTGACGTGGCCTGGGTGGGAGGCAGGGACTGGGCCTGAGTGTGGGTGCTGCTCGCCCAGTGCCTGTGGCCTTCCTTCTGACTGGGACAGCCCTGCTCTGGCTAGGGAACCTTTCTACATCTGTGGTCCGAGCCTAGTGACCAACATGAGCCGCAGTTGTGGCCATGACTGACAGTGGCATCGGGCACAGGGCTGTGGGGTTGTGTGAGAAGGGCCCACCAGAACTGCCACTCAGGGCTGAGGCAGAGCCACCAGCCTGTCGGGCCTGCCCCACTGTGAGCCTCTGGTCCCCAGTCCTTCAAATGTGAAGGCCTACCTCAGAGCTGCCTGGGGAAGGACAAGAGGATGGCATCCCGTGCTGGCCCATGGCAGACGTACCATGAGCATTTGTCTCCTTTTTGTCCCCTTGAACGCAAATCGCAGTCTTCGATTTTGTCTTCTGTGCTAAGAAAAAGGCCCCTCAGGGTGGGGTGCAGTGTTGACAGCATCGTAGGGACCTAACCCAGGGAATGGTGGAGCCCTGCCCATGGTCACGGGGAGAGGGAGGGCAGCAGTGGGTCAGGGCCACCAGGTTTGGAAGGGGAAAGTTTGGCAGCGTGCTGGGAGTCTTTACCCACAGTCTTGACGTGGGTCTGGGCTGGACCCAGGAGCAGATTTTAGAGGGTTTGTGGGCCCTAGAAAGGAGGGACCCTCCTGGAACTCAGCTTCCATTTCAACAACATATGGTTCCTCAGCTTTCTGTGTTTTTAAAATTACTGACCAAGTAGATCAAGTGCATTTGGGTTTTGGATGGACATTTGACATCTTCGCAGATGGGGGACAGGCCCCGTGGCAGTGCGGCCAGGTGGGCTCACGGCCAGTGAGCACTTGGACCCAAGGACAGAGATGGGCAGCAGGGAGCCACAAGATCGGAACAGCCAGTCACCTTGCTGCCATGTCACACTATCAGTGTTGCACTTACAGCCAGGGAGGCCCCATGCTCAGTGTCTTGGGCGACGTCCTCACAGAGGCAGCTGCCCAGGCGGTGAAAAGACTGCTTGTGGTGCCTGGGAGCCCCACCCTCCCACAGCTACACTGCGGTGGGGGAGCATGTACGGGGAAGAGAAACGGGGATGAGACCTGTGTACAGTGGTTGGGCCACAGGGTTGAGGTAGTAGAGAGGCCACGGAGGTTGCACTGACAAGACTTGTGGGGGGCGAGCTCTGTGGCCTTGGCTGCATAACCTAACCTCTCTGAGCCTCCACATCCCATCTGTAAATGGGAACAAGCACTGATGCTGTGCCGGCAGTCCTTGAGGTCAGCAAGACAATGTATGAGAAGCACACCGCACAGCGTGGGGGTAAGGGGGCTGGGTACAGGGGCCCTTGGTGGGGGTAATGCTGAGCACACAGTCTGAAGGGTGAGTGGGAAGGCAAGGAGGACCAGGTCTTGTCTGGGTGTTCCAGGGACGGATGCCAGCATCCCCGTGCACATCAATAACATCTGCCAGCGAAACTACGTCACTGTGGAGAGCGGGCGCCGGCTCAAGCCCACCAACCTCGGCATCGTCCTGGTGCACGGCTACTATAAGATTGGTGAGTCGGGCTGTCCTCCCCCACCTCCGGGCTGGCTGGGCTCCCTGACCTCTCCTGACGGGCACGGCCTCACTCTGCATCCCCCAAAGCCCAGTGCCAGGTACTGCGCCAGGTGCCCCTGGGGCCTGCCCAGAGCAGGGCTCGACCCATGTGATGGATGAGCCCACATGTGTGGGGACCTCAGCAGGGGCCAGGCCTGGGGTCCTCACCACAGTGCTTGTCTCGACTCTGTCACCGGGAGGGATAGAGGAGTGCAGGCCTTTCCTGGGCACATCTGTGACACTGCCTTGAAGGTCCCTCTGCACAAGATTCCAGTGGGAGGTCAAGAAAACCCTGGTGGCAGCATGGCAGCCAGCCTGGTACCGTCCAGCTCTGTGGACAAGAGGCCCAGAGGGGCCAGGGGACTGGCCAGAGCTGGAGGGAGCATGGCAGTGGCCTTTTCCCTGCCTGATGGGGCCGCAGCCACTCGGGTCCAAGTGCTCCCACCGTGCCCTGGTCCCACCCACAGATGCGGAGCTGGTGCTCCCCACCATCCGCAGCGCCGTGGAGAAGCAGCTGAACCTAATTGCCCAGGGCAAGGCTGACTACCGCCAGGTGCTGGGGCATACCCTGGACATCTTCAAGAGGAAGTTCCACTACTTCGTCGACTCCATTGCCGGTACGGTCTGCTCCTCCCTGCCCCTTCCCAGAGGACTCTTGGTCAGGCCACCCTGTCTGTCCCTCACCAGACAGGTGGGGATGCCTCACTGCTGGTCACTGTCAGCATGAATGCATGGCAGTGTCCACAGTACTCACAGGGCCAGGCTGGCCCAGTGCACATGCTTCCAGTGGGCTACTCTGCCGTTCTGTCACTGCCAGCAGAAGCCGCACTGTCATGGGGGACCGTGTACTCCCCCGCAGGGACTGTGCATACTTACCCACGGGATTGTGTACTCACCCATGGGACTGTGTGCACTCACTGCAGGGTGCTGTGCATACTCACCATGAGCACTGTATATACTCAGACTCTTGCCCAAATCAGCAGAGGGTGGAGGGTGGGGTAGGAACTTCTTTCAGTCTACCCAGTCCACTGAACATCGTCAGGGAGGTGGGAAAGCTCTTCTGACAGCAGTTCCCAGCATACCTGGGCGCTAATTCCAGCTCCAAACCTGGAGGCCCCCTTCCCTGGCCCTGTTTGCTTCCAGGCATGGATGAGTTGATGGAGGTGTCATTTTCGCCCCTGGCTGCCACGGGAAAGCCCCTCTCCCGCTGCGGCAAGTGCCACCGGTTCATGAAGTACATCCAGGTGGGTAGGGGCAGCGATGATCCTTACGGCCTGCAGTGCTCAGTGCACAAACTTGGCAAGTCCCGGCCCTTTGAGTCCTCTTGCTTCCTCTTTGGTCATCCAGGAAGAATGTTTCTTTTCCTGGTTGCCCCACAAGAGTGGTTGGAGGCCTGATGCAGCCTTGCCAATAAGCACCCCCAGGGGCCCCCAAGCTGTTAAACCACCTAGACACACATTGTCCCTCAGGGGCTCAGACACCTCAATGCCCATTGTCCCCTAAGGGCCCTGAGCTGTTAAACCACCTAGGTGCACACTATGCACTTTCAGCCGCGGTGGGGGGCACTAATATACATGCAGGGATTGTGAGCTCCCTTTCTGCAGGAGGTAGGGGGACAGGGGTCCTAAGACACAGGCTGGAGGCCTGGCCTGAAGGCCTTGTGAGCAGCATACCAACATTAAAAGGAGTCAGAGTGGGGAATGCCGGGCAGCCCG
Source organism: Trichechus manatus latirostris (assembly GCF_000243295.1). Taxonomy (NCBI): domain Eukaryota; kingdom Metazoa; phylum Chordata; class Mammalia; order Sirenia; family Trichechidae; genus Trichechus; species Trichechus manatus. The sequence continues at coordinate 6,268,799 of NW_004444093.1, read as the reverse complement.
CAGCCCCCCATGCCAACTCCATATGTTGCCCACAGGCCAAGCCGAGCCGCCTGCACTGCTCGCACTGCGACGAGACCTATACCCTCCCCCAGAACGGCACCATCAAACTCTACAAGGAGCTCCGGTGCCCGCTGGATGACTTTGAGCTGGTCCTATGGTCGTCAGGCTCTCGGGGCAAGAGCTACCCTCTGTGCCCCTACTGCTACAACCACCCGCCCTTCCGAGACATGAAGAAAGGTGAGCACATCCTGGGCCTCAGCCACCACCAGGTATCTGTGGTCTCTGTGCAGTGCTGGCCTGCCTAGTACTGTGCTGGCCCAAGGCAGAGGGCTGCCCCTGCCCACCCTCTGAGTGCTTACTGGAGCAGAGCCAGGACGGCACTGGCTCAGGCATTGGCTGCCAGCCTGCTGCTCTGGCCAGGTGCTAACTGAGTGGCGACTGGTCTCTGCGTGTGCTTGGCGTTTGGGCCAGGGCACAAGGTGCCTACCCCCTGCTGGAGCGAATGAGAGTGCAACAGACTGGGTGTCCACCCAGCACAGGATTCGCTGTAGTCAGCACCTACGGCCCTGCCTATCTCCTCTGACTGAGAGTGCGTGGCCAAGCGGTGGAGAGACCACACCAGGGCCTGAGGCCATCCAAGCCCACCCCCCCTTACAACCAAGCTACCCCTTTGCAGTCAACGTGACCTCTCAGGGCTGTCATCACCCCACATTGCAGATGAGGAGCCAAGGGCCAGTGAGAGCCAGGCATCTGCCCCAGTTCACAGAGGGGGTGGTGGGCATGGCCTAAGTCCAGGCTGCTGGGTAAGGTCCTTCCCTACTGTCCTAGGGAAGTCACTGAACCAACACTCCAATTTGATATTAAAAACAAATAAAATTTACTGAAGGAATGAACCACGGGACAGCATGCGTTCAGTTTGGCTGTAATGGCATGCTCTGCCTTACAGGCAAAACAAAGAGATATTTAACAAGTAGAATGAGTACAGGTAACAACTTCACATCAAAGCAATGGCAAGAAAGGAGGTGAGATTTACAAGGGTGGCAATTAACTGAAACTTTCTTTACACCAGTTTCTAGACTAACACACATCTCTGGTACTTGATACAATTTAACTAAAGCAATATTTCTAAAATGAAAAGTATAAACAATTCCAACATGAAAGTCCTAGTGATATATTTGCAGCTGCGCCAACTTAGTTGGAGTTTTTGGATACAGAACTGACCATTAGTTAGGAAAATGTAAATAAACTCTGCTTACTTAGCTAAGAGAAAAAGAGAATGCTTAGGCGCTTGCTGAGGAACTTCTTTTAAGGTAGTTAAAAGAACATGTTTATCTGTAGGCTCCAATTTACTTTAACAATTCAGTGAAGCTTTTTCTAAGGCCAGTTGTGGGAACACTCTTAACAACCACGACTGAACTGACTGAGCTTTTGTTTTTCAAACGACACACTTTAACAGAAGTCAAATGTTATCATGAGAGTAGAAGTAAAACCCCAGTTTAATTTCAGAATGGAGTACTTAATTTTAGTTCTGAAATCCCCCCCAGTTAAGCCTACCAGAACCTCAGAATTTAAAAGTTCCTCCCATACTACCCTCTAGCAGCTTCCAGAGAATCTGGCCCTTGCATGTGGCCCAGTGGAGCTGCTGGTCAGTATGAGCTGTGGAAGCACAGCTGAAGGACCAAGGGATTGGTGTTTGCCTGGGCAGGGGCCGGAGGGCAGAGGAGCCTCTAGAGAAGCAAGATGGTGGCTGTGGCGGGATCTTCCAGACCCCAGGGCCAGCATGAGCAAGGACCTCCCCAGAGCAAGGTGGAGGAGCATTTCTGCTGGGATGAGGAACGCTGGAATGTTGAGACACTGAGAGCCATCCTGGTGGCTGCAGTGGGGAGGGCTGGCAGGATGGGGCCAGAAGTGCATTGTGACCTCCCTCTCCACAGGCATGGGCTGCAATGAGTGCACGCACCCCACCTGCCAGCACTCGCTGAGCATGCTGGGCGTCGGGCAGTGTGTGGAGTGTGAGAGCGGCGTGCTGGTGCTGGACCCCACCTCAGGCCCCAAGTGGAAAGTGGCCTGCAACAGGTGCAATGTTGTGGCGCACTGCTTCGAGAATGCCCACCGCGTGCGCGTGGCTGCTGACACCTGCGGGGCCTGTGAGGCTGCCCTGCTCGATGTGGACTTCAATAAAGCCAAGTCCCCGCTGCCCGGTGGCGAGACGCAGCACACAGGTTGCGTCTTCTGCGACCCCGTCTTCCAGGAGCTGGTGGAGCTGAAGCATGCAGCCGCCTGCCATCCCATGCACCGTGGCGGCCCAGGCCGCAGGCAGAGCCGAGGGCGGGCCCGAGGCCGGAGGCCCCTGGGGAAGCCCAGCCCCCGGCGGCCAAAGGACAAGATGTCAGCACTGGCCGCCTACTTTGTGTGAGAGCTAGTGTGCCCTGGCCCTGGGTGGTACAGCTGTCATGGTTGTCCTCTGGTCACTGAAACCATTAAAATGCATTTTTTTCCTCAGAGCAAAGATCTCAGGCCTTGTGCTAGTCAAAGCTTTCAGAAGCTTGACTCCTCCCTGGGGCCTATGGGGCCCCTTCCTCATTCCTCCCTGCTCAGTCTCCTCCCCTCCCCACTCCCCCCTCCCTGTCCCTGCCTTTCCCTGCATCCCAAGCACAAGTCCTATGGGCACCCTGCTCCGGCTGGCACAGGCGGTGCCCACAGGAGGCCCCACATCTGGAGATGGAGTAGATATGGTCAGCAGTTCACAGCACATTCCACATGTGACCATGCATAGGAGGCCACAACAGTCATACCCCGAGAGTGTGTCATGGGAGAGAGGCCCAGCCAGGAGGAGCCCTCTCTGGACTGACCTTGGGAAGCCCCTTGCCTTCTCCCCAGCCCTCTGCGTGGCTTTCGACCCTCCAGACCCCCACACTATATGCTCCCAGCTCCGTACCTCAGAGTAGGCACTGTCTGGGACCCCTGGACACCATTGTCAGCCAGACTGCAGCAGCTCTTGGGGCCTCTTCTGGTGCCCATTCTCACAACAAGGCCATTGTGTCTTAAACAGGGACAGTAACGTACATAGGGAGCACAAGAGTGCTGTGGCAAGCTGCAGGGTGCCCCTAGAAGCTGTCACATGTCAGGTTTAGAAAAGACCCAAAAGCCCAGCTGGCAGTCGGCTGCCATCTGTGACCACTGCCCCTTTCCCTGCTCCCTGCTCCAGCCACACCTGCCTGGAGCAGCTACACACCCTCCACCTCTGCTTCTGTAAATAAACCAGTGTGCACACTGTCACCACTACAACCTCTGCCAGGGCCAGTGAACATCCCTGGTGCTCCCTGGAACACCATTTGGGAAACTGCTGTAGAAGCAAAAGAAAAGGCACAGTGAGACCAAAAGCTGTCTTCTGGGGAAGACCACCCCTGGGAAGATAGCCCCCTGGGAAGCTGTGCTGCAGCCAGGCTGGCAGGAACCATGCATCTGGAAAGTCTGGGGGCCAAGCTTCTCCAGGTGGAGCCCCCTCCTACTGTTCCACCCCTCCAGTCAGATCCCAGCACACCGACCAGGCCATGCTCAGTAGTGGGGAGGGTCCCTGCATGGGCTATAACTCCTGCACTCTCATGGCCATCACCATCACACATCGAGGACAGACTGGGCCCCTCTCCACAGGAGGGCCAGGCCCCAGGACCCTGCAGTGAGGCAGCCAAGTAGGCAGTGGAATTTGGGCTTGTAGGGACTCAAAACACAGACCTCACATTTCTAACTCACCAGGATTCGGCCACAAGCAGGGCTCTGTGTAAAGTGTCCATCTGTCTTTGCTGCTGGCCCTCATGCAGTAGTCCTGTCAGGGCCCTTGACTGTCAGATGGAACTCTGCACTCCTGGACCCCTCCCTGTGCATCACCACAGTTACAGGCACAGTAAGGACACAGAAGAGGCTGTCTCAGGCCTGAACTGCTTCTGGCAGCTGTGTTGGCTGCACTTTCTGGTGCCTTCGAGTCTGGGGAGGGTGGTGGCTGCAGGCTGCCTGCTGGAAGAGCTGCAGGGTGAGCCCCCTAGACCAGGCATCTGGTCTCATGGTAGCTGGATCAGCTGGACACAGACTGGCTTCCTTGAGAGAATCCACCCTGTCACCTGAGGTTTTGGCACGCTGGTGCTATGGGTGCCCCTGTGTTTGCTCAGTTGGGTGGAGCGCCCCCTCCTGGGGCTGGTGGACAGATGGAGGCGGCTCTGAACTGCAGATAGGAGCCCCCTCTCCAGCCCCACCCAAGTCAGGCCTTTTGTGACCTGGAGAAAGCAGCAGCCAGGGAAGACCCCAGGTGCCCTCTGGAAGGCAGCACTGCTGCAGACAGAACCAGGCTGGCGCCCACTGTAAGCAGCCCTGCAAATCGGGGCAGGGATCCACAGGTCCTTCCCCTGAGGTCACAGCCATCGTGGTGGTTGGAAAGCCTAGAGCAATATGAACCATCTCCACATGACTCTATCTGGCAGTGTGTGAGGGGATGAAGGAGGAAGGTGGTGGTGACAGCCAGAGCACGATGAGGGGGACGAGGACGCAGAGCAGGGTTCGAGAACGGACATTTGGGGTCTGAAGGGGTAGGGGAGAGTAGCATCTTTCCAGACGGGAACTGGGGACTCAGGGCAGGCTTGGTGCCCGATGGGCTGTGACGGCAAGAGACTCCTTCCCTGAGGGTGTGAGGTGGGAGGGTGATGGGTGCCACAGGGCACGGTTATCCCCAGGCACGCCCTCTGCAAAGGCCGTGAGCCCCAGAGAATGGCCCTGCCTCACTGAACCACCATCACTGAGCCGCAGCCCCCAAATGCAGTCAGCAGTGTGGGACAGCCCCTGTGAGGGGCTGCAGGTGTATCAGCTTCTGCTTCACAGTGGGCGAGGCCCTGTCACAGGTACCACCTCACCAGAGATGAGGTTCTAACTTTTCTTGAACTCCCGCATACTCATGCACGCACGGATGCACAAACATGGGCATTCTGATGGAGGCAATCTCTGGACATGCTGAGAAACACTGGCCCGGGGGCTCACGACACCCCTACGGGATAGATTGCTCTTGTCCCCACTTTTCTGGTAAGGAAGCTAAGGCTCTGGTAAGCTAAACAATACACCCCAGGTCACAGGTTATAAGACATAGCCCCAAGCCTTGCTCAGGGTCACCGATCTGACAGCAGGTTGCAAGATCTGGGAAGAAGTAAGCAGAAGAATGGGATGAGGCCCCCTGCTTTGTCAGCACAGACATCTCCTGACATTCAGACCAACCCCCACATGGATGATTTCTTTCAGCTCTGCCAGCTGCTAATTCTCTAGGTTCCTGACTTTACCGAACCAGTACCAGCTGCAGTCAAGTACACCCAGGTTCATGGCCACCCCCTTGTGTGTCAGAGTAGAACTGTGCTCCATGGGGTTTTCAATGGTTGATTTTCTGGAAGCAGATTGCCAGGCCTTTCTTCCAAAGCACCTCTGGGTGAGCTTGAACCTCCGGTCTTTCAGTTAGCAGCAAGCATGTTAACCATTGCACCACCCAGGGATTTACAGTGTAATTACAAGGGTCCTTAATGGGGAAGAGCAATTCAGAGTAGGGAACCAGAGAGATGGCAGTGTGAGGACTCAGAGACACTGCTGGCTTTGGAGATGAAGGGCCATGAGCCAAGGAATGCGGCAGCCTCTAGAAGCTGGAAAAGGCAAGGAAATAGGTGCTCCCTTAGAGCCTCCCAAAGGGAATCCACCCCACACACACACACACATCTTGACTTTACCTAGCCCCCCCACCCCAGCCCCCACCTTGACTTTAGCTGGATGAGACCCGGGTGAGACTTCTGATCTACAGAACTGTAAAATGATAAACTTGTGTTAAGCCACTAAATGTGTGGTAATTTGTCACAGCAGCAATAGGAAACTAACGCAACCCCCAACAGTATGGGGGCCCGAGGCCCTTGGCCTCCTGGACCTTAAATTCTTAGCCCGGGGCGGCCCATTTGCAAAGGGTTTGCAACAGCACCGGCTGTTGACCTGTGTAAACTGCTTAATCTCGGAGCACTGAGAGGTAGGGATTACCGCCGCTACCCCTTAACCAGGCCCACTCAGCGGCGAGTGGCGGGACTTCAGCTCCCCAGTCTGCAGCCGCTTTTGGAAATCATGTGGTAGCGGTTCCGCGCGACGCTCCCGGTGGAAGCCGCCAGGGGGCAACAGAAGTTGGCCCCTCCCGGGGCCCGACTGCGCCTGCGCGCGTCCGCGGAGGCCAGGACGGGAAGTGGGCGGGGCCGGTGGAGCGACTCGAGGCGCGGAACCCGCGCAGAGCAGGTGAGGCTGCGGGCCCGTGGTGCGGAAGCCAGGGTGGTGCTGAAGGGCTGGAGAAAGGGTCAGGGGCGCCCTGGGGGGCTGAAGATCCCGGGAGGGGTTGGATAAGGAGGCCGAGATGGGGGCATCCAAGGGTCAGTGGCGGGGATGGGGAGCTGAAGAGCGGGCTGGGAGCCTGAGGAGCTCGAGGCGGGGAATTAGAGGACTGGGGAGCCAAGGGCGTGGGGTTCCCAGAGCCGGCGGGGGCGTGGCCGGGCCCAGGGTCAAGCGCGGAACGAGGGCTGGGAGGGTGAAGAGGGGGGCAAAAAGTGGCGCGCCCCCATCTGCCCGGTGGCGGGGCGCCCCCATCTGCCCGGGGACCAGCCTCTCCCATTAGCATCTGGGCCGAGCCCACTGCCCTGATCCTTACCCAGCAGCCCCTGCACCTTCACAGGTCCACACTCCTCCCGAAGGGCCCGACTTGCCTTGCTCACAAGTGTGTATGAGGCGTATATTTTAGTTCAAGGCAGAGTTTGTAAGGTAAAGGCCCCAGCTGCGAGGTGAACCAGCCCCACTGCTACAGCTGTGCGACCTCAAGTGAGCCCCTTAATCTCTGTATGAAAGGAGAAATGGCACCTAACTAGGGGTGTGAGCGCAGTCAGTGATGGTGGGCTCCACGCGTCCCCGCATGCCCGCCTCTTGCTGAATTCCCTGGGACTGGTCTGTCAGCTGGGGTGGGCTGACCTGGGCTCCCTCCATGGAGAACAGAATGCGAGGCTAACTCTGAGCTCATCTCCAGCTACTTCTGACGCTTAGGCACATATCCGCCTATTGTCAAATTCCACTCTTTTCCTCTTGTAACTGAGGTGGAAGTGACAGAGGCACCAATTCCAGTGGCCGTGAAGTCCACTCTGACTCATGGCAACCCCCTGTGTTAGAGTAGAACTGTACTCCGTCGGGTTTGCAATGGCTGGTTTTTCAGAAGTAAATCACCAGGCCTTTCTTCCAAGGCCCCTCTAACCCGTTAACCCATTAACTGTTTGTACCACCCAGCGTCCTGGCTTTGCCATTTCCTACCTGTGATCTTTACTGGGTTACTTATCCTCTCTGAGCCTATTTCTTCACCTGTAGCGTGAGTGTGACAGTGTATATTTCTCAGCATGGTTGTGTGAGGTGAAGAAAAGGAATGCCACTCTGACAGCTGTAAACTTGTTTGCAAGTTCACTTTTAGAATTCCTTTGAGAGATTGCCTACAGCCAGCCCTGGCTTTAAGACCTGTCCCTACTGTCCACCATGTTCCCTGGACTATTTTAGCTTCCTCTTTGAAGGCAACACCCCTGAGTGGTGCAGTTAACATGCTAGGCTGCTAACTAAAAGGTTGGAGGTTCAAGTCCACCCGGAGGTGCCTTGGAAGAAAGGCCTGATGATTTGCTTCTGAAAGGTCATAGCCATGAAGACTCTATGGAGCACAGTTCTACTCTAACACTCATGGGGTCACCAGGAGTGGGAGTCTGATTTGGGTCTGGAGGGCAGTGGGTGAGAGAGGTGGAACCAAGAGGACCCTGGGTTTCTGCTTGGCCCTCACTAGCCCAGGAGTCCAGAAGGAGGCCAGCTTGCAAAGGGCAGTGCGAGTGCCTGAGGTGGTGGCTGGTACCCGGATGGGGGTTCTGAGCTAGGAGAGGAGGCCTGCTTTGTGGGGTGGGATGGAGGAAGGGAGCCAGGCTTTCAGGTGTGGAAGGAGCAGAGTAGAGGGTGAAGAGCTCAGGATGCCCCATCCCTTCCCAAGCCTTAGCATTATCTGTAAGGCAGGGTGCTTTTCCTGGCTCTAGGGATGTCTCGGGGTTCTGGGGCCTGGCAGCAAGTAAGCCCTCCGTGTTCCTAAGGATACAGGAATGGAAGAGCCCAAGGCGGGAGCCAAGCTGGCAGTGGGGCCAAAGCCTGGGTGCCACCCTGCTGTCTACAGGGCCTCTTCCAGCCAGGGTTAAGCACGCACGCGCAGTTCCACCTATCAGAGAGGATGTAGCAGCCTTGGTCACGTCCCCAGTGCACTCCCGCTGTTTCAGGGTCAGCCCTCTGCCTCTCTCCCATCCACCCTGAGTCCTAAGGGCCATGGGGGGCCCGTCTGCTCCCTACCAGGCCTGCCTCCTGGGCAGCCTCACCAGCCCTCTCCATGTGCCAGCCCTGCTGCTCTCCACCCAGGCCCCTCTCCTTCCCTGGACCTGTCCTGGAGCCCCAACAGGTGCTTCTTTAGTCTCCCTCTGGTGGCCCGATGGCTCTATGTCCTTGCCTTAGAGCCCCCCACCCTGGGTCCCCAGGAGCAGGCTGAACCCCTTCACCTGCCAATAGCCCGGCCCAGCAACCCGCTACTGCTCCACCTCTGCCTCTCTACTCTGCTCTCTCGACGCCCAAAAGCGCGACTCCATTCCTCCATTCCACCCCACAAAGCAGGCCTCTTCTAGCTCAGAACTAGCTCAGAAACCCTATCTAGGGGCCAGCCACCACCTTGAGCACTCACATTCTCCAGGACATCCCACGGCCTCTGCTCCCAGGCCAGCTCTCAGGCATTCACATCCCCCCTCTGGCCTGAGTTGTCCCCCGTGCCTGCTCGAGAGCCCCCGCCTGAGCTATGAGGGGGTGGGCTGTGCCCTCTCCCTTGAGGCCCAGCCTTAGCACAGCACCTCCGTGTTTTGCCTGTGAGAGAAGGGGAGCAAACAGGACCCATGCCCTCTATGCTGCAGAGAGGCCGGAAGAGCCGGGCACCATCTTCAGTGTTTGCTGACTCACATTTCTCCCTAGAGCGAGACTGACTGTAAACCTACCCACCCAGCGCCGGCACAGGCGCCCAGGATGCTCTCGGAATGGCCTCTGGTGCCCCACAGGAGAGCAGCCAGAGGGCCAGCGGTGCAGAGGAGACCCAGGGGTTCCTGGACACCTTCCTGCAGGACTTCCCAGCCCCACCAAGCCCAGAGAGCCCTCTGCCATGGAAGGCCCCGGGGGTGGCGCTGAGCCAGGAAGAGGTGCTGGGCGAGCTGACTGAGCTGGCATTGAGCTTCCTGGGCAGCAGGTAGGCTGGGTGGGGTGGGCCTCTCCATCCCGCCGATGTTGGCCATTGCTGCTGTCACTGGGCCCATGGCCCTGTGCTGGCTCCATCACCTGTGTACATTCCATCACAGTACTGAGCGGCAGGGACTTCTGACCAGTTTTACAGTTGGGGAGGCAGTGGCTCTGGTGGGTTAAGTCAGGGCAGGGTCAGGCCAAGGGCAGCACAGGCCACACGGCTCCCCAGGCACCATGGCCATGAGTGGGTACACCCTGATTTGCAGACAAGGAAGCAAAGGTACAGAGAGGTGACGCAGCCCACCTGATAGATTTTGGAGAGATCAAGAGTAGCCTGTCCGCAAACCACCCGCACACTGTGTCCAGCTGGGCTGGTGTCTGGGGAGGCACTGCTGGGTCTGTGCCCCTATACTCAGTCTGCAAGTATTACCCCCCAAGAAAGACAACGGCCGACCAGCCCTTCTCTGACCATCACCCACACAGCCAGCTGCAGGGCCTTGGAGTTGGGCTGCTCCATGTGGCACGGGCCACACAGCATCCTGGGGACCTAGTCCCTCCCAAGGGGGTATTCTCTGGCCCTGAATCCCAGCATCACCCTCAGGTCATCTGCAAATCCCCTGAAGCAGTGACATGGCTCTGGCCGTGGCTACTCCAGTGCTTTGTCCACTGACCAGGCCAGCCTTCAGCCTGTCCACAGACTCCGGTACTGCCGCATGCTGCCTGCCTGCCCCCTGTACACTGGCATCTCAGTGTCCCAGGTTGTGTGTCCTCTGCTGCAGTCACCTCCATTCCCACACACCTGGGTGCCTGTATGTGAGGAGCATGAGGTCCAGCGAGGAAAGACGTGCTCTCCCTCTGCACGGCATATCAGCCGTGCCACCCCCATGGCACAACCCCCGTCGCGCTGAGCTCAGTTCTGCAGGGCCGTGCGGCGGGGGTAACCGTGGTCTTGTTTGCCTGTTTTGTTTTGCATTGAGGAACTATTTTCCAGACAGCCAGTGTGCGAGGTGATTCCCCATTCTGGTGGGGCAGCATGGGCCGGGCCATTGGGCTGCCGTGCTGATGTGTGGAGGTGGCAGGAGCGAGGAGGGTGGAGAGGGAGCAGCCAAGGTGGGCAGCGCTTGGGAGGATCAAGGCACCTTCAGGGCCCATTCCTGGTTACACTGCAGCCCCTGACTGGGCCCTCAGGGAAGGTGAAGACCCACCACCCTATCGCTGCTATGGGGCTTGAGGGCTGTGAGGAAAAAGCCAGGGCCAGCCAGCAACCCAGGGTCTCGGGCAGTGAGGGGGGTCTGGGCTGGGTCCACGTGGAGCGTATTGTGTCCACTGGAGATAGAGGGCACAGGCTGAGGCAGGAGTTGCAGTGGTAGAGCAGCCCTGAGGGTAGCAGTGCTCAGGACTGGCTGGGCCTCTGGGTGGGTGGCCAGAGCCCCAGAGGGTCTCCACTCCCAGCAGGCAGGGCGGAGCAGAGGGCAGGCAGGAGGACATGCTGAGGGAGAAGGGGTCTGGGGCTTTGCCTCACAGAGTGCACATGGGAGAGGGGTAAGGAGGAGGGTGGCCCAGGCAGTGGCAGCAGTAGGAGCAGATGACCTGCCCCACCTGGATGGTCTGGGCTGAGAAGACATGTGTTCTCCCAGAGGGCTGCAAGAGGCACGGGCCCCAGTGCAAGTGGGTTCTGGTTATGGTGGGGGTGTTGTTGCAAGCAGAATTTCTGGAACAAAGAGGACTTGCGCGAGGTGGAGCCGGTTCTGAGAGGAGGTGGCGAGCCAGGGTCTCGCCATGGCAGAGCTCTAGGCCTGAGCCCAGAGTGATGGGGCTGGCAGAGAGCCCGGTCAGGCCCAAGGGAATAGTGCCGCTACTGGCCATACCCAACCCTGGGAACTCCCATGGGCTCCTTGGAGCCGGAGGGATTAGAGATACCCCGTGAATCTACTTAAAGCACCTTAAAATGTCGTAGTTACAAAATTCTCGTATTTTCCAGCCTTCCTAGCAGACTTACTTTCAGGTTTTATTTGTTCCTTTCTAATGTTGTTTTTCACACACAGACATGGGTCTTCATTGGTGTGGTCATGGCATAAACATGTGGGCCTGGCACGTTGTCTCACGAGCGCCCCGTGTATCTGTCCGTCCTCATGGTCTCTGGCTTGTGCATACCCACTGACCAGCTCGTGCCGAGGATACAGTGGTGCTCTGGTGTCGTTGTCCACAGACTTTTCAGATGATAGGTGGGATGTTCGGTGAGAATGTGCAAAGGTCAGATCGCAAGTTCCAGCTGTGGTGGCTTGGGTCCAGGCTTCTCCTGGCGTTAGGGAGTTCTTATCACACTCTCGGGTTCCTGAGCAGTGTGGCCTCACACCATGGTTATTTATATGTGCTTCCACCTCCTTGGAGGCCCCCTCCATGGGCGGGATGAGCCTTCACAGTCCTGTGGCCTTGCCCACCCATCAACATTTCCTGGAGCGCTTTTGGCGGTCTTTAGGAGCCCCGCCCTGGAGGGACCCGAGTGGGGCTGGTTCTCACTGTGCAGAGACCAGGACAGGCGGGACACTCAGGTGTTCATGAGCTGGTGAGGTGGGTGGGGTGCCCCAGAAGCAGAATGCTGGTGGCCCGCAGCCAGCATTGTCAGGGTCCATGCAGCTGGAAGCTAACCCCAGCAGCAGGGAAGGGCATCAGGAAGCCGCCCATGACCTCACAGGAGCAGGCGTCACCTCCCCCTGCTCTAACAGGAAATGCCATTGGTTGTCACTGCGGGGGGAACTCACTTCTCATGTCCTGGTTGGTTGTTTGTCAAAGACAGTTCCAGAGGGTTCTGTCATTGAGTCACTCTCTTATTTTAAAACATTACTAAATCATAGTGGTGGATTCCTAAGACCATCAATAGACACACCACAGAGAACACCAGCCCCCAGGGGACATCACCTGGCCCTTCTGGGCTGTTGGAAAGTCCCCATTGGCCCTGGGCACTGGGGGACGGGCACACAGTGAATGAGGCCATCCCGGGGGATGGGTGCAATTGTGTGCTGGAGGCTTTAGGGGCACCAGGAGGAGCATCAGGGAAGACTTCACAGGGATGTGAGGGGCCATCTGGGTCTAGGGGTACGGGGCATGGACATGTAGAGGCTCTGGGCATCTTTAAATTCCAGGTAGTCCTGCCCACTGGTTGCTTCTTGGCCACAGCGGGGTTCAGTCCCTCCATCCCCACAACCTCCTCCCCTGACCTGGCCACCTTTGACCTGCCATCGTTCCTCTTCTCCTGCACTGCCTCTTTGCAGAAGGACTATCCTTCCCTTCAACTCATCTCTCTACCTGCTGCAGCCTTCCTCGCTCCCTCTGCTGACACTAGTGACTCCTAACACAGAATGCCATGCAGCCATTGAGCTCTGTCCCACATGACCTGCGAGTCAGGTCTGAAATAGTGACTGGATCTTATTTGGGTGGCCACTTTCATGGTTGCCTCGTTTCTCTCACTGACCCCTCTGCTTCCTCCCATCTCTTGGGGCTTCCTTCCTCCCCTCCCCGGTCCCCACTCCACCCCTGCCCGTGCTGGTCACTCTCCAGCCCTGTCTCCTGTGCAGACCATGCCTCAGCCTACCTCCTGGACCTGCCCATGGTCAACAGGACCTGAGCTCGTCACAGCGCTCTCAGCCGCCCCCACTGTCCTTCTCCCTGTCTGGTTGACTGACTGTGCTGCAGCCTCCCCAGTGCAACTCAGCTGGGCCTCGCAGTCTGTCCATCACAGTCTGTCCCCCATACTGCTCTCCCCTGTTCTGTATCACTGCCGCCCACCAGTGTCCCTGCGGTCCCCCTTCCACACTGAGGCCAGAGAGCTGTAGAAACGCGGAGCAGTCATGTCACATTCCCCTTCAAACAAGCAAAGTAAGTGGCGCCTGATGGCCATGAATGTGGCCTGCCACCCTCTGCCCACCACCCATCCGCCCAGCGCCCCCTTGCACCAGCCACCCTGGCGGCCTGCTTTGCCAGGGACCCCGGGCGCCATGCACAAACCACTTCCTCTGCTGGACCCTCACCTACCATGTGGCCTGGTGTTCATGAGTGCCCTTTAAAGTGGAGTCCCCCACTCCAGCTCCCCCAGACCCCCCCGAAACCCTCCAGGATGCCCCTCTCCCCTCCTTCAAGTTAACCAAGCCTCCCAGGGCTCCCCTCTCCCCTTGCAGCTCCCCAGGTCATCTAGAGCTCTCCCCAACTCAGCTCCCCAAGTCCCAAGGCCCCCCAACTCCCCCAGGGCTACCCACTCCCCCCCCAGCTCATCAAGCCCCCAGGGCTCCCCTCTCCACCCACTCCAGCCCCCCAGGTCCCTGGGGCTCCCCAGCCATTCTTGGTTACTCCCCCTTTCCTCCCCCTGTGGCCTGTGGGAGAGGCGCTTGGACCAGATTGGAGTTCACGTAATCTGCTTGCCCGTCCTCCGGGCTAGTGGACATAGTTCACACATCTTTGTGGCACCCCCCTACCACGCCCAGCTCCACGCTGGCCCAGAGTGGGTTCCAATCAAGGTTGTTGTGTATGTGAACATGTGTTCTGTTGTGTGTTGTGTTCCTGTCCTGACTCCCCGAGGAGCAGAGGCTGCCCTGCTCGTGTGGGTCCCCGTGCAGTGCAGGCAGGATATCCTGCCTCTGGAAGGGGCTCCCCAAGGGGAGAGGGCAGCGAGGGTCCCTTGGGGAGGGTGCTGGTGCTCCTGCCTCATGTCCTGTCCCTGTCCCACCTTTTGTCCCTAGGAGCGCTCCACCAGTGCTGGCGTCGGCCCTGGCCCATGCAGCCATTTCCCAGCTGCTGCAGATGGATCTCTCAGAGTTCAGGAAGCCACCTGGGCACAAGGAGGAGGAGGAGGAGGGCGACGAGGAAGAGGACAAGGCCCCTGTGACCCGTGAGTCCTGTTGCCTCTCAGGTGGCCCCAGGCTTGCCAGGCCTTGCTGCAGAGTGGACAGGACTGGAAAGGCCAGGCAAGGGGGAGGCTGCAGGGGAGACGCTGGTTTTGGAGCTGTCAGGGCTGACCTGGTCTCCACGTCTTTGTCCTGTTGTCCTAGTGGGGGTGCGGTTGTGGAAACCCATTGATCAGGGCTACAGAGGGACTGCTGTTGAGGGAGGTGCAGAGAGCAGTCCTTCCACTGAGGGCTCATGAGGGGTGGCAGGGTAGAGGAGCAGAGAGTGCAGTCCCTGCTTTGAGGGCTTATGAGTGGCAGGGTCGCAGGGTAGAGGCTCAGAGGATGAAGTCCCTGGGCTTGAGGCTCACGAGCTACAGGGACATAGAGTCGAGGTGCAGAGGGCGCAAGCCCCATGCTGATGGCCCACGAGTGGCAGGGTTGCGGGGTGGAGGTGCAGAGAGTGCGACTCCACATGTGCCACCAGCACAGCGTAGCACAGCCATGCACGGTCAGACTCAGCCATGGCACCAGCATCCAGTGGACACAGGCACCCTTGATGTCCTGTTCAACTGCAGTTCCAGAATAGTCCAGAGAGTAAATAATGCTTTTACCATTCTCATGCGAGGAAGCCGAGGTGCTGACTCACAGCAGCAAGGCTAAACTCAGATGCCCTTTCCCCTCTGCCCCAGCCAGCATCCACCTGGATGAGTGAGGCCAGTGGTGAGTGGTGTGGTGGTGCTGCTGCTAGAACCCAGGGCGCACACCTTGCAGCCCCCACTAACCTGAGTTGGGGCAATGAGACAGAGGCAGTCAGTGACATCCCTGGGTGCTGCTCCAGGTGGGAGGACTGGCCCCCAACAGCACTGCCTGGAGGCTGCTAGTGCATAGACACAGAGCCGGAAAAACCCAGGAATCAGGGGAGCCTGCAGACTTTCTGCAGAGCCAAGGCATGCTTGTCGGATCTCATCATAAAAACATCAGGCTCTTATTCCACATGTTTTTCTTTCATTCTCCTAGTAATTTGTTTTTATTGTATTTTACAAAAGTGTTGGTCCGTGTGAGGAGTCCCTCGGGGGTGCAGAATGGCTAAGTAGTTGGCTGCTAACCAAAAGGTTGGAGGTTCCAGTCTATCCAGAGGCACCTCAGAAGAAAGACCTGGTGATCTGCTTCCAAAAATTCATCCACTGGAAACCTCATGGAGCACAGTTCTACTCTGACACACGCAGGGTAGCCATGAATTAGAGTCGACTCAGCAACAGCTGGGCTTTAGTTTTGGTTCCTGTCATACCGGAAGTGCAGAGTGAGGGAAGCTCATTGTGGAGACAGCCTGTGATGACATCGTCACTGAATGTTCCTGTGGGGACAGGTGCAGCTCAGGGTGCAGGCGGGACTGCATGGTGGCAGGGTCTGGAGGCCTTGGAGGCAGAGAAGCAGAGTTGGGGTCTGGGGCCCACTGAGAACCGTGAGCACCCTGGTCCCAGGCTGCACTGGCCTCTGGGGTATCACAAGCCCCAGCAGAGGTGCCTCTGACTTCAGTAAGTGCCAGGGCCATCTTCTTCCTATGACTGCCCTTCTTCCTGCTCCATCCAAGCACAGCGCATAGCATCTTGGGCTTCTTGGAGCCCGTGGGCGGCTGCCAGCTTTGGCAACAGGCAGCCATCATTCTCTGCAGAGCCAGCAAGCTTCCTCCTAACAGTGCTGCTCCTCAGCTCCACAGCCCCAGAAAGGGAGCAACCCCTCCCTAACCCTCCTCATCACGCACAGGCTGATTCCTCTGCCTGTTCAGGCAGGAAATCAGGGTCACCTGCTGGCCAAAAGGAAAACTGCACAGCTGACTTTGTGCTTCTGTAACCAGAGGCGTGGTGGTGCAAAAGGTTAAGCACTCTGCTGCTAACGGAAAGGTTGACAGTTTGCACCTCGGAAGAAAGGCCTGGCGATCTACTTCCAAAAAAACAGCCATTGAAAATCCCATGGAGCACAATTCTACTCTGACGTACGTGGGGTTGCCATGAGTTGTGGTAACTGTTGTTTTGTTTTCAACCAGAGGAGCCCTCCACTTGGGGTCCCCTGCTGGCTTATGAGGTGGGGAGGGGCAAGCCGGGAAGGAATTTGCAGCCTGCCCCTGCCACCAAGGCAGAGGCCAGCTTTCCTGATCCATTAGTGCCTTTATGGAGGCCAGATGTGGTAAAACCTGTTATTCTTCCAAAGTTGTGACAGGTATTAGGAAAACCACCACCAAAGGGCAAAGAGCCCTGACTGGAACCTCTGTGTGGAGCCTTCTCTCTGGGCAAAGGCCTCAGGAGCTGGGCTGGGCTTTCCCTCCTGCTGCTCAGGGTCTGACTTTTAATTGCCCTTTGCTTGAGTAGAGTGGAGTTTAAACTCTGTCATGGAAATAGTGAGCGATAGCACTGCCTAAGGCAAGAGAATCAGCAGCCTCGTAGACTGAGGGTTTTAGGCCTGATGAGCGCACAGAACTCAGCTTTCCAGAGGCAGAGTGCTTGTAGTCCTTTCCTGCCTTGTTTTTCTGGGCCCAAATGTTGGAGCCTTTTCCATATGATCAAACTGTATATGTCGTTTCCTATCCTTTCTTCACTTAATATCATGACAGAAGCATATTGCATGCTTTTGTTATTGTTATTATTGTTGTTAGTTGCCATCAAGTCAGCTCTGACTCATGGCTACCTTACATTTGAGTCCATTATTGTGGCTAGTGTGTCAGTCCATCTCACTGAAGGTTTGCCTCATTTTTGCTGACCCTCTACTTTATTAAAAATGATGTCCTTTCCTAAGCGGTCAGTCTTTCCTGATGATGCGTCCAAAATGAGCAAGCCGAAATCTCGCCATCGTCACTTCTAAGGAGCATTCTGGTTGTATTTCTTCTAAGACAGATTTGTTCATTCTTCAGTATTCTTTGCCAACACCACAATTCAAATGTATCAGTTCTTCTGTCTTCCTTTTTTATTGTCCAGTTTTCACATGCATATGAGACGATTGAAAAGACCATGGCTTGGATCAGGCACACATTAGTCATCAGAGTAACGTCTTTGCTTTTTTTTTTTGTCTTTGCTTTTTTTTTTTGTAATACTTTATTGTGTTTTTGTGAAAGTTTACATAACAAATTAGGTTCCCATTTAACAATTTCTATATATATTTTTCAGTGACATTGGTTACATTTTTTCACAATGTGTCGGCATTCTCATTTCTGTCTTGGTTGTTCCATTTCCATTGATCTAGTTTCCCTGCCTCCCCTTACCTTCTCATCTTTGCTTTAGGTTAAATATTGACAGTTTGGTCTCATACAGATGATTTTTTTTAAAGGAGCACAGTAAGTACTCATGAGTGACTTGTTTA
Organism: Trichechus manatus latirostris; assembly: GCF_000243295.1. Lineage (NCBI taxonomy): Eukaryota > Metazoa > Chordata > Mammalia > Sirenia > Trichechidae > Trichechus > Trichechus manatus. The sequence continues at coordinate 6,251,238 of NW_004444093.1, read as the reverse complement.
TTTTATGAGCCAATCTGTTATTTAGCTGAAAGGTGACCTCCAGGAGTGGTTTCAGTTGAAAGTTTAAAGGATATCTCAGAGCAATAGTCTCAGGTGCTCTTGTTGCCAGGAACTGCGAGTTCTGCTCCGTACAACTCCAGCAGGGCCAAAAAGACGAAGACCGAGTTGGGGAGAACGAAAGGCAACTTTATTGGTTAGCCAAGCAAGGAGACAGCCGGGGCTGCGTGCCATCCAAGACTGCCTCGCTGGCAGCTTGTTGAGTCCGGTTTATATAGGCAGGATCAGTTTCAGAATGCAAAATGGTGCGTGCACAGGTGCGGGGCGTTTTAGAACAAGTAAGCATTTTCTAAGGCCCAGGTCCAATTCCCCGCGCAGGAGGAAGTTAGTCATTTTTGTTCATTAGCATGTTAGCTCTCCACCCAGGAGCGAAGAGTTTACAATGCATGAGGTGGTTAATGAGCTAAAGGTCATCTGGAGTGCCAAGACTGGGGGCACGACTGGTTTTAGCCAGCCCATGGCTGTTTCTCTTCAAGGAGGTTCTGAGGAGGAAAAGAAGCAACTCCAGGAAATAGTCTGGGTGAGGGGCCGTCTTGAGGCTAAGAAAAAATGGCTCTATGGCTTTACCCTGTCTTATTCTAGTCTCTACTGGTCCAGTAAGTCTGGCCTTTTTTAAGAATTTGAGTTTTGTTCTACATTTTTCTCCCAGGACTGGGACCATCTACTGTGTCCCTGGTCAGAACAGTCAGTGGTGGTAGCTGGGCACCATCTAGTTCTTCTGGTTTCCGGGTAGATGAGGTTGTGGTTCATGTAGACTGTTAGTCCTATAGACTAATTTCTTCTTTGAATCTTTTCCTATCTCTTTTGCTTCAGATGAGTAGAGACCAATAGTTGTATCTTAGGTGGTTGCTCACAAGCTTTTAAGACCCCAGATACTACTCACCAAACTAGGATATAGAACAGAAACTTTATGAAGTATGTTATACCAGTTGACCTAGTTGTCCCACAAGACTGTGGTCCTAAACTTTCAAACCCAGTAAACCAATCTCACGAGGTGTTTACGTCTAGGAAGTACCTATAACTGTACCTCTTATGTGCTTTATTATGTATATGAATATATTTGCAGCGCACACATACACATGCCTGCAGATACACTTATACATGCATACATGTATACACATATATACCTTCCTGTCGACATATATGCATGCATATTTACCCGTGTAACCACAAACATTTTGTGTTGTTATTGCCGTTGTTGCAAAATTGTGTATGTTATAGCATTTACCAAAAATTGCCTTATTCTTGTGTGCTTCTTAGTGTCACTATTTACCTTGGTCAAGTTGTACACACTTCACTCACCTTCATTATTGGCTTTCCTATCACCAAAAATAACAAAGTTAATTATCTAGAGAGTGATTCTCCCTTCCTCCCCCTCCCATCCTGGTAACCACCAATGAACATTGATTTCTGTATATATACCTATTCTTGTCTTTTTATAAAGTGGGATCATACAATATTTATCCTTTTGTGATTGACTTATTTCACTCAGCATAATGTTCTCCAGATTCATCCATGTTATAAGCTGTTTTGAGAACTCATCATTTTTCCTTATAGCTGCATAGTATTCCATTGTATGTATGTACCACATTTTATTTGTCTGTTCATCCGTTAATGGGCACTTAGGTTGTTTCCATCTTTTTGCTATTGTGAATAGTGCTGCAGTGAACACAGGTGTGCATATGTCTTTTCGTATCACTTCTGTTAGGTCTCTTGGGTATATACCTTGGAATGGGATTATTGGATTATAAGGTTGTTCTATTTATAGTTTTTTGAGAAAGTGCCGTACCATTTTCCATCGAGGTGGTACCATTTTGCATTCCTACCAGCAGTGTATAAGGGTTCCAGTCTTCCCACATCATCATCAGAATTTGTTGTTTTCTGTTTTTTTGATCAGTGTCATTTTAGCAGGGGTGAGATGATATCTCAGTGTAGTTTTGATTTGCATCTCTCTAATGGCTAGTGATCGCAAACATCTTTTCATGTGTTTGTTGGCCGCTTGAATGTCCTCTTTGGTGAAATGTCTGTTCATGTCTTTTGTCCATTTTTTAATTGGATTATTTGTCTTTTTGTTGTTGAGTTGTCGGAGTTTTCTGTATATCTTAGAGATTAGATCCTTATTGGATATGTCATTCCCAAAGATTTTTTCTAAGTCTGTAGTTGTTTTTTTACTCTTTTGATAGTCCTTTGATGAGCGTAAGTATTTTTATGAGGTCCCAGTTATCTAATTTGTTTTCTGCTGTTCATGCATTTATACTTGTGTTTGTTAGTTAATTTTTTTTTAAAGATTAGGTCCCATAGTTTTGTTGCTAAGTTTTCTTCCAAGAACTTTATAGTTTTAAGTTTAACATTTGGTCCATTTTGAATTAGTTTTTGTGTGTGGTGTAAGGTATGGGTACTGTTTCATTTTTCTGCAAGTGGATAATCCAGTTTTGCCAGCACCATTTATTAGAGACTGTTTCTTCCCCATTGAATAGACTTTGACCCCTTGTCAAAAATCAGTTGTCTGTAGATGGATAGACTTATTTCTCGGTTCTCAATTCTGTTCCACTGGCCTGTGTGTCTGTCGTTGAGCCAGTACCAGGCCGTTTTGGTAACTGTAGCTGTATTATATGTTTTGAGGTCAGGGAGTGTGAGACCCCCTACTTTGTTCATCTTCAATTTGCTTTTGCTATTCATGGCCTCTTTCCTTTCCATATGAAGTTGGTTATTAGTTTTTCCATTTCAGAAAAGAAGGTTGTTGGGATTTGGATTGGGATTGTATTGTATTTATCAGTCGCTTTGGGTAGTGTTAGAGCCCTGGTGGCACAGTGGTTAAGAGCTCAGCTGCTAACAAAAAGGTCGGCAGTTTGAATCCACCAGCCGCTCCTTGGAAACCCTACTGGGCAGTTCTGCTGTGTCCTGTAGGGTCACTATGAGTCGGAACTGACTCGACGGTAATGAGTTTGGGTTTTTTTTTTTTTTTTGGTTGGATAGTATTGACATTTTCACAATATTAAGTCTTTCAATCTGAACGCGGAATGTCCTTCCATTTAGTCTCTCATAATGTAGTAATGTTTTGTAGTTTTCATTGTATAAGTCTCCTACATCCCTAGTTAGGTTTATTCCTAGGTATTTTATCATTTTGGAGGCTGTTGTAAATGGTATTGATTTCTTGATTTCCTTTTCAGAATTCTCAGACTTCTCAGTCAAAGAACCCAACTGATTTTTGTGTGTTGATCTTGTACCCTGCAGCGTTGCTGAATTCTTGTATTAGATCCAGAAGTTTTCTTATGGAATCTTTGGGATTTTCTATGTATAGGATCATGTCATCTGTGAATAGGGATAGTTTTACTTCTTCCTTTCTGATTTGGATACCCTTTATTTCTCTTTCTTGCCTGATTGCTCTGGCTAGGACTTCCAGCATGATATTGAATAAGAGGAATGATAATGGGCATCCTTGTCTTGTTCTTGACGGGGAGGATCTTAGCCTTTCTCCATTTAGAATAATGTTGGCTATTGGTTTTACATATGTGCCCTTAATTATGTTACAGAATTTCCCTTCTATTCCTATTTTGCTGAGAATTCTGTTCTTTATGTCTATATTTTGTTGTTTCAAGAATTTTATATAGACCACAACTACCACGGCCTCCACCAGACTGAGTCCAGTACAATTAGATGGTGCCTGGCTACCACCACTGACTGCTCTGACAGGGATCACAACAGAGGGTCCCAGACAGAGCTGGAGAAAAATGTAGAACAAAATTCTCGCAAAAAAGACCAGACTTACTGGCCTGACAGACACTGGAGAAACCTGAAGAGTATGGCCTCCGGATACCATTTTAGTTCAGTAATGAAGTCTCTCCAGAAGTTCACCCTTCAGCCAAAGATTAGACAGCCCCATAAAACAAAATGAGACTAATGGGGCACAACAGTCCAGGGACAAGCACTAGAAGGCAGGAGGGGACAGGAAAGCTGGTAACAGGGAACCTAAGGTCGAAAAGGGATGGTGTTGACATGTCGTGGGGTTGTTAACCATTGTCATAAAACAGTATGTGTACTAAAGTACTGTTTAATGAGAAACTATTTGTTCTGTAAACCTTCATCTAAAGTACAGTTTTTAACAAAAAAGAATTTATATAAATAAAATCATTCAATATGTAATTTTTGGGAGTGGCTTTTTTCACTGAGCATTATTCTTTGGAGATCCATCCAGGTTATTGTATGTATCAATAGTTGGTTCTTTTTTATTGCTAAGAATTATCACCTTCCATGCACAAGACCAATTCCCGGCCAGTGCACTTCGTGTGCAGCCACCATCCATCTGTTGGGAGATTTGTCTGGTGCTCTGCTGCTAAACAGGTTTCAGTGGAGCTTCCAGGCTATGTTGGGCTAGGAAGAAAGGCCTGGTGATCTACTTTTGAAAATCAAATCACAACAGTCTGATCTGTGACCGATCATAGAGATGGCACAGGACTAGGTGGCATATCATTCTGCTGTGTATGGCATTGTGTGAGTCAGAGGTCAACTTGACAGCAGCCAACAACAACAGTGTCCCATGGTGTAGATGTATCACAGTGTGTTTAACCTTTCACCTGCTGAAGGACATCTCAGTTGTTTCCGATTTTTAACTATTGCAAGTAAAGCTACTGTAGACATTCATGTACAGGCTTTTGTGTGAACACAAGTCTTCATTTCTCTGAGATAAATGTCCAGGGGTGCAATTGCTGGGTCATTTGATAGTTGCATGTTTAGTTGTAAAAATCACTTTTACTATCAGTTTCTTTGTCAAGAAAATAGATCATAATTCATTTAATTGCACTATCACTGGGTATATATTGTTTCTAATTAATGCACAATTATTAATAATTCTATAGTCAGTGCTTAAATTATTTTTGCATTTCCAGTTTTTTCTTTAGGGTAGGTTCCTGTGAGTGAATTTGCTCCATTTCAGAGTATGTTAGTTTCTTTGTCTGCTGTAACAGAAATATCATATAAGTGGGAGGCTTTAAAGATAAATTTATTTTCTCACAGTTTAGGAGGCTAGAAGTCTGAATTGAGCGTGTCAGCTCTAGGGGAAGACCCTCTGTCGGCTCTGGGGGAAGGTCCTTGTCTCTTTCAGTGCCTGTAGTCCCGGGATTCCTCAGTTCTTTGTTGATCCTCATGTGGCATCTGTCTTCCCTCATTTGTGCTTGTTTGTCTCTGCATCTCTGCTGCTCTTTATATCACTCAGAAGTGATTAGGTTTAGAACACGCCTTACACTGATGTGACCTCATTAGCATAACAAAGAAACCCCTATTCCCAAACAGGATGACATCCACAGGTATAGGGGTCAGGACTCCAACACATGTTTTGGGGAGACACAATTCAATCTCTAACACAGGTGCAAGGCTCTTGGTCCACATTGCCAAACTGATGTTTTAAGTGCTGACAACACAGTTGTTGTCTTGGTTTATCCAGTTGGTAGCTCAGAGGTGTGACAATGCTTCCCGGCTGGGCGGGGCCTGTGCAGGCCTGTACTGGGGCTGTCTAGAGAATGAGGGGAGCAGGGAGAGTGACAGAAGCCTGAGCTCGCTCTGGTCGGTGCTTCTCTAACCATCCCTCCATCATGCCCAGCAGTGCTGGATGCCGAGGGCCTGGCACGGAGCTTCTTTACCCAGCTCTGGGACGTGTGCAACCGGTGGCAGAAGGAGGCGCCATCACCTGCCAGTACTCTTCAGCGACAGTGGCTGGTCTCCATCCACGCCGTCCGGAACACACGCCGCAAGATGGAGGATCGGCATGTGTCACTGCCGGCGTTCAACCAGCTCTTCGGCCTGTCTGTGAGTACTCCCCTCCAGGGCACAGGGCTGGGTAGGGGGTGCATGAGTACAAGCTGCTACCCCAGGACTCGGGTGCTGGGTGACTTGCAAGACACCTCCAGGCAGGTGTGGGAGCCCCAACTTCCAGATCAGCACCTTTGGGCCAGGGCAGCCGCCTGGCTGAGGACCTAAAGAACAGGGAATGGTTTGCCCAAGTCTGTTACTAGGAAAGGGCCCTGGGTGCCACGTTCACTTGACGGGTGATTGTGGGCCCTGTTCAGTCCTAACACTGGGAGCTGCCCAGGGCATCCAACCTCACCCTACGTCCCCAGCAGCTCAATGCCAAAGGTAAGACTGAGGCTCAAGGGTTGTCCTTTTCCAAGCTCACCTGTCTCGTAAGTGCTAGAGCCAGGCTGACCTGTCAGATCCCAGAGGTCACGCAGATTCTCCCAAACCCTGCACCTCTCAGGCAGCTCTCAGTCAGCTCTCGGTCAGGACTTGAGGCCAACAGGTTTGGAAATCCCACTGCCTTCCCCACCAGGACCCTGTGGACCGTGCCTACTTTGCTGTGTTTGACGGTCACGGAGGGGTCGACGCCGCAAAGTTTGCCGCAATGCACATGCACACCAATGCTGCCCGCCAGCCAGGGCTGCCCTTGGACCCTGCAGGCACCCTCAGGGAAGCCTTCCGGCTCACCGACGAGATGTTTCTCCGGAAAGCCAAGCGAGAGGTGAGAACCACAGGCGAGGGCAGTTTGGGGCCCCTAGCACTGGGAGAGGCTCAGCCTCCACAGAGGGCAAGAAACCTCAGTGGATCGCCACTGATGACCATGTCACTCCTATTCTCACAGTAAAACTTGAGTGGATGCAGCACAGAGCTTGCCCCAGATCTGGAACACTGGCCCCTCAGCAGCCTGTACCTGCCTCACTGCAGAAGGTGCATAGGCTGCTTGGGGAAAGCAGCCCCATCTCCACTCTACTTTTCTGGACAAAGTACCTGTAGGCCATTGTTGTCCACTGGGAATGTTCTCTCTCTGGGAGTTACAGCCACTTAAAGAAGAAACAGTGTTCTAGACCTCTCCTGTGTGAACTTACCTGAGCTCACCTACCTGAGTAAACTTACTCCCTTGAACCTTAGCCTCACCTACAGAATTGCATGGGGTCCTCCCAGTAGCCCTGTGAGGTAAATACCAATATCTTCTGTGAGGTAAATACCAGTATCTCCCTCATTTTAAACACTATGAGACTGAGACTCAGAGAGCTTAAAAGACCTGTCTGAGTTGACGCAGCTCGTCAGTAGCAGTGGCTGGATTGGACCAGATTGTGACATTCAAGCCTGAGCCGTGGGGGGGCAGGAGCATGGCAGTCGTACACCCAGAGCTCAGATCCTAGCAAAATCCACATAGCTAGCCTCTGCACTTTCACAGATAGCTGCGTGGCATCTAGAGGTATACAGGGGACACCAGTGAGCAGCTGATACCTCGACCCTCCTAGGCACTGGCACACCCAGGAGGGGAAGAAAGGCTCTGAGCTTGGGGTGCCTCTGGGGTAGAGAAATGATTCTCTGAAGCAGGCATTTGGTTTTCTTAAGGTTTTTTTCTTTAACAGCTTATTGATATGTAATAAACTATACATATTTAAAATGTACAGTTTGATAACTTTTGGCCTGTGTACACACCCAACAGCGATTGTGAGGATGGTGCAGGACTGGGCAGTATTTCGTTCTGTTGTACATGGAGTCATTATGAGTCGGAACCAACTCAGTGGCACCTAACAACAACACACCCAGAAACCCTTACCACAATCAAGATTATGAACATATTCATCAACCCCAAAGGCTTGCTCCCGCCACTTTGCCATCCCTGCCCATGTGGCCACTGACCTGCTTTCTGACACTGTGGGTTAGTTTGCATCTTCAGAATTTGATGTTTTGTGGATAAACTTTGTGGATAAAAATCAGCACGAATCCTACCCCCAAAATGTGGAGATTGATCCAGTCTCTACCTTCCCGCTTCTCTGTCATTTCCCACACCAGCTGCCCCATGTGGCATACTCTCTCTCTGACCCAAGTCACCTGGAACTAGGGCAGATCTCACAGGTGAAAAGCACACTGTTTTTAAGACTGCCAAATACAAAACCCTCACTTTCACCTGCTAGCTTTCCCTTCTCCTTTGGGTTTGCAAATTTGCTGGAATGACTCACAGAACTCACAGACAGTATGATTATAGATTTATTATAGCAAAAAGATACAAATCAGGATGGTCATAAGGAAGAGACATAGGTGAGGTCTGGGAAGGTTCTCAATGGGATTCCCATCCTTCACCAACCAGAAAGCTCTCTGAGTCTAAGGGTTCCAGGCTTTTATCAGCCAGCCCTGCATAGTAGGCTAAATCATGCCTACTGAGGCTAGTTGGTATCAGCCTTCCAGGTGAGTCTTTTCTGGTCTGGCCAGCCCCCACTCGCCAGCACAATTCCTTAGGTGTGGCCTGGAAGTCTCAGATCAAGGCATCCCAGTTACTCCGTGAGTTGTTTCTCAGGAACCAAGGACAAAGGCTACCTTGCTTTGCACAAAGTAGAATTCTTGGCCCCACAGATGTGAATAGAATCATGCAGGGTGTGCTCTTCCTCCATGCAGCAGGATCGATTTGAAACTCACCTGTGCTGTTGCAGGTGTCGGTGGTCCCTTCCGCCTGATTGCTGAGCGTTGTTCCAGTGCCATGCAGGCCGGATGGGTATGTACAGGCACTCAGCCATTCTCAGCCCCATGTACCCTCTCTCCCTGCAGCGGCTGCAGAGCGGCACCACAGGTGTATGCGCACTCATCGCAGGAAGCACCCTGCATGTCGCCTGGCTCGGGGACTCCCAGGTCATCCTGGTGCAGCAGGGACAGGTGGTGAAGCTGATGGAGCCCCACAGGCCTGAGCGACAGGTAAGGTGCTCCCTCACTGCAGCTCAGGATGTCCCCAGACCCCACTGTGCTGGGCAGCACACGGGCCTGCCCTGAGTGCCAGTGCTGGGTCCCCAGCCTGGGGAGCACATGGGGCGCAGGTCAGGAAGCCCTGCTGGGTGTTTGCTGGGGCAGATGCGAAAGTAAAAGAGGCTCTGGGCCATCTTCCCAGTAGGTTTCTGCTGCTTCTCCTGCCAGACTTGAGTGGCTAGGGTCCCCTAATACTTGAGGTTTTAACAGCCAGCAGTCCCAGGTGAGCTGTTCCCAGAGCTTGGTGTGTCACCGTGACCATGAGCCCTCTGCCCCGGGGCAGCCCAGTGAATGGAGTCCCCGTGTACAGCCCCACCATGCATGCAGGGCCAGGGACGGCCGGCCACACACAGGCAGCCGGAGAGGAGGTGATGCTAAACCAAGGCAGGAAGGAAGCCGCTACACAGGGGCCCCAGGACTCTCCAGAGGACCTCAGTAGGCTCTGTGCCCCAACAAGGCACATGCCAGCCCAAGCCTTGCTGTCCTCACCTGGGCCTGAGGGTGACATTCCTACTTTGGGCCCCATCTCACGGAACTCTCCAGTCCCTTTGTTTCTTGAGGTCATACAGCAGTAGTTTAGACATCAAGAAGTGCCTGTGTGTCTCCTCTGTCCTGCTTTTTTCACACTACTCTGCCCTGGCTTCTCCCACTTAGCCGTGTGTTTTATGGGTCATTCTCTGTCGACACGTCAGGAGCTTCCTGACATCCGTTGCACAGATGCACCAGAAATGCCAGTAATCCCTTGTCCATGGACATTCAATTTTTCTGGTCTTTTGGTATTAAAAACAATGCAGCACTAAATAACTGTGTACAGCATTGCATTGGTCAAGGTCAAGTATATCTGTAGAATATACACATTCCTAGAAGTAGGACAGCTGGATTGGAAAGTGTACACATTCACAGCTTTGGAGGGTTTGCCACAGCACCCTCCTTAGGCTATGCCAGGGTGATTTTTGCCCGTGTGGCTGAGAACGCGTTCCCCCACAACCCCACCCAGTGTGCTGTCAGCTGCAGGGTGTCTTCCCGTCTGAAAGGTGAGAATGGTGTCTCAGGCAGTCATTTAGTTTGCATTTCTGTTACTCAGAGCGAGGTTGAGCATCTTTCTGAATGCTCAAGATCATTATCTTGCCTGCCCTGTGAACTCTCTGTTCCTATCCTTTGCCCATTTTTTTCCTGAGCCATGGCTCTTTTTCTTACCAATTTTCGGGAGTTCCTGGGTGGGGTAAACGGTTAATGCACTTGGCTGCTAATGTAAACGTTGGTGGTTCGAGTCCATCCAGCAGCGCCTCGGGAGAAAGGCCTGGAGATCGCCTTCCAAAATATCAGCCAGTGAAAACTCGATGGAGCAGTTATACTCTGCACACATAGGGTCGCCATGCGTCAGGGTTGACTCGACAGCACCTGGTTTTCTATAGATTAGGGAGGTTGGCTCCTGATCTGTGCAGTGATTTGCAAGTATTTTCCCCCAGTTCACCACTTTTCTTTGTTTATGGGCTTTTGCCATGTAGAAGTTTTGGTTTTGACGTGGCTGACTCGAGCAGTCTTTTATTTTGTGGCTTGTGGATTTGGAATGTCCAGCAGGAAATATCAGGCGGTGGTAATGGTAACAGTCTAGAATAACAACATCTCTTGGTCTCACGGCACAGCTCACAGTCTGTGCTACATGTTATCCCCATTACATAGAGGAGGAAACTGAGGCTCAGGAAGACTAAGTAAGTTGCCCAGAGCACACGGCCTCCTCTGCCACCACCAGAACTGAGGGACTCACCGCCTCGTTCCTGCTGTGCCCTCTTGCCCCAAGATCTGTGGTCAGGGGAAAGATGGCCCAAGTTGGGATCAGATGCCAGCTACTGGCTCTGTGCTGCACCCACTCCCTCCTGCCTGCTCCAACCCCGCGAGCTCAGTGCCCAGCGTCTCCCCTGAAACCCAGTGGGGACTTTTCCCTGGCAGCATTTTCCAAAGACTACCTGAGCTCCTCCCAGGTTCAATCCTGGCTCCATTCTCCCCAAGCCTTGGTCTCCTCCTCTTAAAACAAGGCTCCCGGGAGGTTTGGGGTGAGGACCAAGTGGGCTGATGCATGTGGCATGTTGAGAGCAGGGCCTGCATTGGGGGAGCCTACAAGGCTCCTTAACCAGCAGCCACACCAGACTGCAGAGACAAGAGCCCAGCTCGAGCGGGAGCTGCCGCTTCTGAATCTCCCACTATGACCCTGTTCACAATCATCACCTGCACAGACCCGGCCAAACATTTACCCACAACAGTGGTTACGAAAGCAGGGAAACTGGTCCCAACCTGTTGTTGTTAGTGCATCAAGTCGGCCCCTGACTCACAGCAACCCCACACACAATGGAACGAAACGCTGCCCGGTCCTGCGCCATTCCCATGGTCGGTTGTAGATTGGACTGTTGTAATCCAGATGGTTTTCATTCGCTGATTTTCAGAAGCAGATCGCCAGGCCTTTCCTCCTAGTCTGTCTTAGTCTGGAAGCTTTGCTGAAACCTGTTCAGCATCATAGCAACACACAGGCCTCCACTGACAGATAGATGGTGGCTGCGTATCAGGTGCATTGGCCAGGAATCGAACCAGATCTCCCTCACGGAAGGTGAGAATTCTACTACTGAACCGCCGCTACCTCATGATAACAACCTAGTGAACAAAAATAAGGGTAGCAAGTGTCCAGCAGCTGCTGAAATCAGTTCTCAAGGAATCTGTAGGGACCCTCTGTGACATTCTGCAGCTATCTGAGCAGTCTCTCCTCCCACTAGGTTCAATTCATCCCAGCAAACATTTAGCACCTACTGATCACAATGGTCCAATCCACAACCAATCACGGGGATGGTGCAGGACTGGACAGTGTTTGTGCATGGATTCCATTGTACATGGATTTGCCGTGAGTCGGGGCTGACTCCACAGTAGCTAACAACAACAACATAATTTACAAAGTGCTTTGCCGAGGCAGTAAGATAATAAACTAGGACTACCTTCCTCCTGGTGATGCTCGGTCTAGTAGGGGCAGCAAGGCTGGCAGGTGAAGGTGTCAGGACCAGGGCAGGCAAGTGCTGGGGGAAGATGGAAGAGAAAGAAGTGAACTGAAGTGAGGCATGTGGGAAGCTGCTTAGTAGCCACAGAGCTTGACAACGGGCGTGACTTCAGAGGCTAGGTAGGCCAGGAGGAAGGTGCAGGCCAGGACTCTGCACCTGTGGGGAATGGGGAGGCACAGCAGCTGCCTGCAGCTAGGGCATCAGGCAGCACCACAAGTGTCTGAAATGACCAGATCCCTGGAGGCTGGATTGAGGGTGAAGCCAGAACCCCATGGGCTGTGCCATCGTGGGCGAGCCATGATGAGGACTGGTCTGGCGAGGCGGCATCAGAGAGGCAAGGGGAGAAAGGAGTCCTAGATGTGGAGATGACAACGTGGAGGAGCATCAGGAGCCTCCGAAGGTGGCACTGCTAGGCAGGCTGGAAGAGTGAGGTGGGACAGCTATGAGTGTAGGCCCTCGAAGCCAGCATCTCAAGGCTGACATTGGGCGAGGGGGGAGGGCTGAGACAGTAGGTCTGAGCCAAGGCTTCATTGTTAACAGAGTGTATGGGGAGTGTGGGCCAGTAGGAAATCAGGAGAGGCTTCCAGGAGGCCAGGCAGCTTTGGGGCTGACCACAGTGCCAGCCAAGCCCAGGAGGAGCATGCACCTGCTTGGGCAGTGTGCCAGTGAGCCAGCTCTTGAGCATCCCAAGAGGAGAGCCTGAGGAATCCTGTCGACATCAGACATGCAGCTGTGCAGGCAAGTGACATCCTGGCTTTCTGCTGTACAGAGGCCAAGACCCACACTTGGTGGGTGCAGGTGGCTGTTAGTGGGAGCAAGCTGGGCTCGTGCATTCAGGGTTCGACCTTAGAGGAATTGTTTCAGGGAGGTGGAGAGGACAATGGGGGAGGATTAGTTGGTGGGTTGGGGCCCAAAGACATGGGAAGTGAGGACGGTAGCACTCTGAGCCCGTAGACCACATGTAGTCCTGGTCCCAGCTGTGGCAGTGTGCCATCACGATGTGTACCAAGATGGGAGCCACAGGTGTCTGGGAGGGGCAGGGCCCTGGGAGAGCCAGTGGAGGGCCTGCCGGCAGTGTCCACCTTGTGCTCCATTGGGGCCAGGTCAGGACTTGACTGGGGCTCCAGGCGCTTACTGGAAGACAGATGTCTGCAGCTAGCAGAGCCTGGCCTCCACGGCCCTCTAGCTGCAGGGAGGAGGGGTGGGGAGCGCCTGGAGACCCCGCCCCAGGGAGGGGGAGGGAGATGCCCCCATGGAGTCCCTGCAGAGGCTCTGAGTGCCTCTGCACCCCCTCACCAAGGGCCAAGGCCAATGGGTGTGCATCTACTGCAAGGGGGTGCCACCGGCCCACCCCCTGCCGGGGCACCCGGAGTAGGGTCATTGGTTCAAGGGGCTGAGCAGACAAAAGGGGTGGACATGTGGGAGGAAAGAGCCAAGAAAGGTTCAGGATTCTCACAATGTATCTGCCCAAACATGTCCGCTGGAGTGCCCTGGGGCTGGATGAGTGCAGGGCCTCTTCCTGGGGGAAAGCCACGGATCATGCATTCCCTCTCCGTGGGCATGTGGAGTGTGCATGTGTGTGAAGTGTGTGTATGGAGTGCATGTGTTTGCGTGTGTGAGCTGTGTGGTGTGTGTGTATATGTGAGTTGTGTGTCATGAGTGTGTTTGCATGTGTGGTGGGTGTGTGCATGTAAGTTATGTTGTGTGTGTGTGTGTGCGTGAGTTGTGTGGTGTATACACGTGCGTGTCCCTCCATCTGGCCCAGTTTGCCCAGCCCCCTCACCCTTCCAGCCTTCTAGCTTTCTTCCTTCCCTTTCTCTATCACAGCTCTCAGACCACAGTGGAATCCCAGACCTGTAGGGAGCCTCCCTGGTCACACTGTCCTGCCCCCTTCACAGTGTAAGAATGCCCTGGCCCTGGTGGACCAGTGGCTGCTTCTCCTGCTGGGCAGCCCCACCCTCTAGGTGCTGCTCTGCAGAGGGTCTGGTGAGAGCTGCCCACCGCAGGCTACAGGAGATGCTTAGCCGGTCTGTGCTGTCCGACCTGCATTGCTGTCCTTTCCTCCTCGGCCTTCTCACAGAGGCCTAGCCGGGGGCCAGCAGCCCGCACCTCTGCCCCACATGGGTGGGGGTAGGGGTGTAGAAGTGCGTCACATCTGTAGAAGGAGACATCTCTTCAGGTGAAGGGCCCACCTCCATAGTCCTAGAGAGTCTGCCCAGAGGACACTGTACCCTGTGGCACTGGGGGCTCCTGGTTGAGGAAGGGGGGCCTCTGACCTCTTGGGCAGCCAGGTGCCCAGCAGGGTCAGGGGGAGGGCAACAGAAATGAGTACCTGGCATCACCAGGTGCGGCTCTGCCCCTTTATTAATGAGAAACTAACAAGCAAGAGGGATGAGAGGCACCCTCCTGTAGCAGCTCCAGTGGACAGGGAGACGCCTTGTGCTGGGGAGACGCCTTGCACCCGGGAGCCTGTGGGCCACGTTCCATTGGATGGTGCCGTTGTTCCCGCCCTTCAGGGAGATTTGTATGACCAGAGGTTTTTGGAGGAAGTGACAGCCATGCCCAGCCTCTGTCCCGGCTTCACTGAGGAAGCACGGCTGTCCCCGGCAGCGCGCCAAGACCATTACTCAGAAGGAACTTGGGTTGAGAAGGAGGAAAAATGAGCAAGCCCTTGGCTGCTTGTTCAGGGCGTGCTCAGGGTTTGCCAAGCCTTGGCCTGTGGTCATGCGCATCACATGCTTCACCGTGTTGTCCAGCAGCTTGCAACAGAGGGCAGTTATCCTCATGTCAAAGGTGGAAGCCGAAGGCCTTTTATCTGACTCTAGGGCTCACACTCATTTTATGGCCTCATGAGCATTTCCCTGACCTCTGAACACTCATGGAAGTCCCTGGGTAGGGGAAATGGTTAGCACTTGGCTGTTAACCCAAAGGTTGCCAGCTTGAGTCCACCCAGAGTCACCTCAGAAGAAAGGTCTGGCAATCTACTTCTCAAAAATCAGCCATTGGAAACAACCCTATGGAGCACAGTTCTACTCTGACATACATGGGTTTGCTGTCAGCCTTTTTTTTTTTTTTTTTTAAGTGTTATATGTATTTTGGAGCCCTGGTGACTCAGTAGTTACGAGTTCAGCTTCTGTTAGTGGTGGTTACATGATTATATGCATTTGTCGGAATTCATAGATCTAAATTTATAGGTCGTAGACCAGAATTTATAGACCTAAAAAGGGTGAATTTTACTGTATGTAAATTATACCTCAATACAGCTGAGTTAAAAAAGGGTCCATTTGTGACTTCCTAAGTATCATACTGATGCTGAATAAACTTTCATTAGAAACTCGATGCAAACAAGCATGGGGAGGTGGGCAGGTGGAGAAAAGGAGGAGTGATCTCTTTGCTTTTCAAATAACTAGTCCAGATCCTGCACTAAGGCTGCTTTTCTCTGTGCAGGAAACAGATGCCCTTAGTCAACAGCCCCATGACTGACATTTACCATGACCCCTAGTAAATGTCCTCCATCCAGTGGATACTGGGACATGAAGCGTCAAATAACTGCTGGGCTTGTATTTGTTTGCTGGGTTTGAAAGATCTCTCAACCATGTCACAGTTCACAGTGGCTGTTTCGTTGTTTATAATAAGTATGAGGATGAATATATAGTCATTGATGCAGATCTGTAGGGCTCTGCAGCACACACCCAGTAGGATCCAATAACGGATAAATGCCCATTGGTCACCATGATGGGGTTGGTACTATTGACATTGCACATGAAAACTCCACTCACTCTAGTTGCTAAAAAAGGATAGTCAGTACCATTTTGTTCACAGCATGGAACTTCTTTGGAGTCCTAGGACCAACAGACTGTATTCCAAGGGCATAACATTTCTAATGCAGAGTTTTGGAGCTCACTATTTAATTTGGGAAACCAGATCTAATTATAATCAAGAGCCTTGGAATATTTTTTAAGAATTCCTATCATTGACCCCCGCCACCCAAATCATTTCCTCTAGTGTACATCATTTTGCTACAGCTGAAAACAATGCTTTAGAGGAGGCAAAAAATACTGGTCATAAACAGGACCACCAACCCACAAAGTCATCGTTAACAGTAGATGGGAATGCAAACTTAGGAGCTTGGGTTCAAAGCTCACATACTGGCTTTGTGACCTTGTGGAAGTTTGTTAACCTTTCAGAACCTATTTCTTCTGCTGTAAAGATAAGAATATTCACCTCATAGATTTGCTATGTTGATTAAATGAGATAATAAATAGTTAAAATTAAAAAAAAAAAAAAGCCCTATGGGGCAGTTCTGCCCTATCCTATACGATCACTATGAGTCGGAATTGACTCGATAGCAACAGGTGTGGTTTTCTGTGTGAGTGTGTATATAAAACCAAAATAAAATTAAATTTTTTTTAAAAGTTAGGTGTCCGGCTCTCAACAGCACCCAGGACATGTAACAAGCACTAACTCTGTGCCAATATATATTACATATCATATCTATATAATGTCTGAGTCCCTCAGTGACTCAAATGGTTAAACACTTGGCAGTTCACGTCCCCCCAGAAGCACTTTTGCAAAAAGGCCCAGTGATCTACTTCCAAAAGGTCACAGCCATGAAAACCCTATGGAGCACTGTTCTACTCCGACACATATGGGGGTGCCATCAGTCAGGGTCGATTCTACAGCACCTGGTTACTCGTTTTCAACACTCCTCAGAGATACAATCATTGATGGCTGTAGGCAATGTGTGTGTATGTTTGTACCATAATTTATTTAGCTAGTCCTAAACTGAAGAACACTTATTTATAATTTCTCACTGTTTTTAATAATGCATAATTTGGGTGCGTCTCTGGACCTCCGAACTGTCTCCCAGTGCTGTGTTTTTGAACATTGTCTTAGAAACCAGCTTAGTTTCTCAGTCTGGGTGGGAGCAGGTGGACACCCCTGACTCCAGTTTTCTTCCCACAGGACGAGAGGGAGCGCATTGAAGCACTGGGTGGCTTCGTATCCCACATGGACTGCTGGCGAGTCAACGGGACCCTGGCTGTCTCCAGAGCCATTGGTAAGAGGGCATGGGAGCTGACCTTGGCTCCCCCAAGAGCATAGGACATGAGAGCAATGCGTGCTGGGGAAAGATTTGTGGTAGACTAACTATCTTAGTATCCTGGGGCTGCCATAACAAAGCACAGCAAACGGGGCAGCTGAAAAATAACAGAAATTCATTCTCTCACAGTTCTGGAGGCCGGAAGTCCAAAATCACGGTGTCACAGGGTTGGTTCTCTGGACGCTCTGAGGGAGGATCTGTCCCGTGCCTCTCTCCCAGTTGCCAGTGACTACCAGTACACCTTGGCACTCCTTGGCTTCTGGCTGTATCACTCCAAACTCTGCCTTGTCTTCCCTCTGTGCGTGTTCTCTGTGCTTCTAAGTCTCTCTCCTTATACAGACACTAGTCATGAGATTTAGCGCCCACCCTAATCCAGATGACCTCATCTTAATTTGATTACATCTGCAAAGACCCTATTTCCAAATTAGGTCATGTTCACAGATACCAGGGGTAGGACTTCAGCGTATTGTACTAGGGGACACAATTCAACCCACAACACTAGGGTTATGTTATAAATCAGATTATGAAGGGAAATCTGGCAGGATTTACAGAGTGTGATTGCAAACATCTTAAAAACTTTCATCTTGCACAAGTAATTGTAGTTTGAATTATAAATGATCTCTTCATTAAACACAGACAGAAACCTGCACACCAATGTTCATTGCAGCACTTTTCACGATAGTCGAAAGGTAGAAACAACCCAAGAGTCCATCCACAGATGAGTGGACAAACACAAAGTGGCATGGCCATACACTGGAATATTACTCAGTCATAAAGAGAAATGAAGTCCTGATGCATGCCCCAATATGGATGAACCTTGAAAACATCCTGCTGAGGGAAGTAAGTCAGCAGCAAAAGGACAGATATTGTGTGATCTCACTTATATGAAATACCTAGAACAGGCAAATGCATAGAGACCAAAGCTTATTAGTGGTTACCAGGGGTGGGAAGGAGGGGAAAGGGGGAGTCTGCTTAAGGGACACTGAGTTTCTGTTAATGGTGGTGGAATGATCTGGAAGTGGATAATGGTGATGGTTGCACAACATAATTAACATAACCAATGTCACTGAAAGGTATGTGTAAAAAGTGTTGAATTGGCAAACGTTATATATATTTTTACTATAATAAAATTTTTTTAAAAAGGTTCCCTAGAAAAAATCTAGTAGGAAACCCTTGGCTAGCTACTATATATATTGAGAAATAATTTTTAAATATTGCATAAATCAAGCTCCCCCCAGCCCCATCCTGTTTTCTCCACATCCTGTCACTGTAAGCCTCTCAGCTCGAGGTCCAGCAAGCACACCTAGAGATCACCTTCTTCCTCCATAACCCCCTGGATTTGGCCCTGTCCCTCCCGTACACTAGAGACAGTCTGTCCTCACCATATGCAGTGCCTTCTTCACAACCCTTCTTGCAGCTTCTGCCCTGCGTCTCTGGACACGCTGAAGCGAGTCGGAGGTTGGGAGGAGCTTGGCTCCCAGGCCACACCAAGTTCATTCCATGAATGGGCAGCAAGGGCAGCTTCCCACAAGGGAGTGACGTGGCTAGTGAGAGCTGCCAGCCCCTCTGGGGCTGTCAGAGGCGAGGTGTGCACAGGGGGAGGGAGACCAGCAGGAGCCCTCTGGGCCTGGGTCAGGGCAAGGGCGGTTAGGGTGTGCCCAAGGAAGAGGAGGCGATGAATGGAGGCCCTTGCTGAGGGCTATGTGGGGCCTGAGGGACAGAGAATCAGAGGAAAGGCCTGTGTTTGGCCTGTATGCTTCGTGGGGTGCCATTGTCTGAGTTGGGGAGGCTATGGACAGCAGGTGTTCAAGAGGAGAAGCAAAGGTCCTGGACAGGCTGGGTGGAGGTGTCATTAGGCATTCCAGCGGAGCTGTCTGCTGAGCAGCGGCTAGGCAGCGGGAGCATGGGGGCTGAACTGCAGGCAGTGACTGGAGCACTCAGCTCGAAGGCAAGGGCCACTGTCAGGGTCGTCCTGGGCTCCACACAGTGTCCTCCTTCCTCCCCTTTATTTTTTTCCATTTCACATTTATTTTGGAAATTGAGGAAAAAGAATTGCTGTTCCCACTCATGTCTCGGCAAAGGGTGTGGCCCAGGGCATGGGGAGGAGCCAGACAAAATATGTTACCAGCAGTTTTCATTTCTGAACAGTCAGCTTCTCTCAAGTCCAGAGAGCAGTTATTCCTGAGCTCACCCTGACTGACCCCAGGCCCCGGCTCCACTGGACGTGAGGAGGTCATTTTGTGGAGCTGAAATCTGCATAAGTCTTGTGTCCCTACCAGTTCCTGTTGAGTCAACCCCAACTCATGGTGACCCCGTGTGTGTCAGAGTAGAACTATGCTCCGTAGGGTTTTCAAGTCTGAGTATTTAGAAGCAGATCACCAGGTCTTTCTTCCAAGGCACCTCTTAGTGGACTCAAACCACCAACCTTTGGGTTAGCAGCCGAGTGAATGAACTGTTGCACTGCCCAGGGATTCCCTGTGTCCTCACTTGGCTCTGACTGCTGTCAGGGACACCAGAGAAAGCCTGTCACAGCACCCCATTCTGCTTTCTGCATAGCACTTAACACAACATGAAGCCACCTTTTTCACTTGCAGTCTTTCACTGAACGCTCTGTGAGAACGGTGGTCTGTGCACCCGCAGGGCACCAAGTGGGCGGGGAACAGGGCGGGAAGGAAGCGGTAACATGTCTGGCCCCTGACACCAGGCTCTCTTCTCTCCCATGCCCAGGGGACATTTTCCAGAAGCCCTACGTGTCCGGGGAGGCAGACGCAGCCTCCCGGGAGCTGACCAGCTTGGAGGACTACCTGCTGCTCGCTTGTGACGGCTTCTTTGACTTCGTGCCTCCACAGGAGGTCGCTGGCCTCGTCCAGAGCCACTTGGCCCGGCAGCAGGGCTGCGGGCTTCATGTCGCTGAGGAGCTGGTGGCTGCCGCCCGGGAACGGGGCTCCCGTGACAACATCACCGTCCTGGTGGTC
Organism: Trichechus manatus latirostris; assembly: GCF_000243295.1. Lineage (NCBI taxonomy): Eukaryota > Metazoa > Chordata > Mammalia > Sirenia > Trichechidae > Trichechus > Trichechus manatus. The sequence continues at coordinate 6,231,307 of NW_004444093.1, read as the reverse complement.
TTCCTCAGGGACCCCCGGGACCTGCTGGAGGACAGGCTCCAGGAGGTGAGGGACTCGCCCTCTGACCTCTTGGAGCCCGAGACCAGCACAGCCCAGAGAAGCTAGGGGGCCTGAGCCTTGCCCCCCGACCCCACCCTGTGACTCTTCCCCTCGGATGCCTTAGGAAAAGAAAGAGTGGGCAGGGAGCCACCATGCAGTGCTTTCCCCGGGACCCCTGCTGCTTGAGGCGCTTCATGCCTGTCCCGGCGGCTGCGGAACTGCATCACATGGCGGGGCACACCCTGCTTGCAGCAGGCATGAAGTGCCCACCAATCTCAGAAGGAAACCCAGGAAGAGACCTCAGCAAAGAGAAGCTGGGTCGGAAGTAAGTGGCCCTGCAATGTGCTCCCAGCTCCCGTCGAGGGGGGCCAGGCATGTGGGGCCCTCCAGGCAGTGTGTCCAACACAGATCTCTCGCATGTGTCCCCGCCGTGGCTGAGGGAGGGCTCTTGTTGGCAGATCTGCCTGGTGGGCTCTGGTTGGCTGTTGGTGCTGGCTTCCCAAAGAGGAGAGGGTGCCCCCACTGGAAAGAGCATGGTGGCTCGCAGCACCCTCGGGCCTCCGGGGCCTCTGGTCCCCATGCCTCCTCTGTGGTCACCCCAGGAACCAGCGACGTGTGTGTGTGCGCACGCGTGTGCGCGCGCTCACTCAGAAGCAGTATTTCAGGTTTTGTCTTTGTGCCAAGGTGACCTGTCGTGTCATATAATTTAACAGCATTTATTTTATTCCTCAGAAAACTCATGTATTTCCTTTTTTTTTTTTTTTTTTTTTACACTGGTTATTTAGGGGAAACTTTTTTGCAGTGTTACTGAATTTTTTTTTTTTCTCTAAATCAGGATCGAAACATATCTTTTTCAGGTGATGTTGATAAGCCACTCAAGTGCCTTAAACAGCTTCCAGTGGTGCTGGGACTGCTGGTCTGGTGGGTTCCAGTCAGCATGGTTAGGTTTTTACAGCAGCAGGATTCCTGTTGTAGTGCGTGTTTTTTTTAGCCAGGATTCTTTACAGCAGAGTTCCTTCTGCCTCTTTGGGATACACCACAATGGTTAGCCGGGAGACCAGATGCCTGCAAGTGCAGTCCTGAGTGGCTGGCAGGAGCATTTGCCCTGTCACAGGAGGCAGGGAGCACGGATGACGGCAGCCCTCCAAACTCTCTTGGCTTTACTGCTCAAGTCCTTGGCTGGATCCCGGGCAGAAGGACCGAGTTCTGTGAGGGGAGCTGCTCTAGTTTTCTCCCACTGCTATTTGACTGTTTTGACTGTAATGTTTCAGAATTTCTTGTATTACTGCAGTTGGTTTCATTGGGAAACATAGCTTAGGACCCTCTGGCGAGCCAGGGTCCAGCCTGTGGGCCTTTGGCTCTGTGTCGTGGTGGCACAGATGCAGCTGGGGGTCCCAGCAGCTCCAGTGGCTTCTGGTTCCCAGTCCTTGTCTGGACCCCCTGGGCTGTAGACCCTCATTTCTCCCTGGGGGCTGGCAGCCCTCCTGCCTTGCTCTGCCCCGTAGCTGACCAGCACAGGACATGCCCTCGGCATTTTTGTAGCTTCTACCTTTTTCATCAGCTGTGAGGAAACTCCACGTCTCCTAGGGCACCCTAGGATCCTACAAGGCCCAGGTGACTCGGGGAGCGCACAGAGCGCAGCGGATAGGACACACATGCAGTAAGCAAGTGGCTGTGTGAGGGCTCCAGGGAGGCATCAGAGGCTACCAGAGGGACAGGTGGCTCTGGGAGAGGATTTGGGCATGGGTAGGGCTGGGATGTGCAGAGAGTAACTTAGCTGATGCTTTGAAAGTGTTGTGGGGAGAGGCTTGAACACCTTTGGAGGCATTTGGAGTGTATTCCCAGACGGTGGGGCCAAGGCCGGCTGTGCAGGGATACTGGTCCCAGCTGTTCCTGAGGTAACCCTGGAGAGGAGACAGCCGAGGTGGGGGCCTTCTCCCAGCTTCCGGGAGGGAGAACAAGGTGTTTGAGAGCCCCTCCTGCCAGGTGAGGGGCATTCACTCCCCGTTCCTGTCAAGCTGATGGAGTGGGACTGACCGCTGAATGCCTTGCTCAAGGGCTCATGATAACAGCACTGTCAGCACAGACCCAGTTAGTTCAGAGAATGCCCGGCCACCAGGACCAGCAAGGCACTGCTTGGCCTAACTTGGCCCCACTGCCTTCTGGGGGCCAGAAGCCAGGGCTCCACGTCCCTTCACAGCATAGGGCTGGACCAGGCGCGGTTGCTGCCCTTGCCTCATGGTGGGGGTGGGCCTTGTTCTCCCTCTGCAGGGACTGGCCTCTCCCATTTCAACCTGGGGGTGGGTGCAAGCCTTCAGGTGTTTTCAGGACCACTTCCTCTTCCTGTAGTTCAGGCCCTGCAGGCCATGGATATCTTTACTGTATAGGCTGATCCGTGGGTGCACTTCTCTAGGCCTCACCTCAGTTTCCCGTTTATAAGTCGTGGAGGTCACAGAGTCTGCAGCAGCTCCACTTCCTGGAGTTCTGGAGGTGCAGAGGCCACTGGGGCAGAGCCTGGGGGCGTCCCCTCCCCAACCCCAAGCAGGGAGGGATGATTAAGTATTATTAGTGTCTGTTCTTAAGGTTAGGTGGGTTGGAGAAGCTACAGATGCCAGCGCCTTATATGGAATACAAAAGCTAGAGAAATTGGGCCCTGTTCTTACAAGTACAGCCAATTCCAGAGAGCGGAGGCTGCAGGGCTGGGAGGTGCAGGCAGCCCCTAAGAGGTGAGGCAAGAATGAGGTCGAAGGACCAGGAGGGGGAGGCCTGTGGGGTGCCTTTGGGGCAGGGCTCCACTGGAAAGCTGTTTTGGTTAAGCTTCCTAACCTCTAGGAGGCTGGAGTCAGATGTAGACCCTGACCCAGCCCTTCCTCACAGCCTAGGACTAGGAAATGAGGACGTCTCAAAGGAGGCAGAATAGTGTAGGGGGGGCTCCCCGAGGCCTTGTCCGCCTTGAAGAGCAGTCTCAAAGCATGTGGCCCCAGTTCTTGCTCCTGGCAGTGCATGGGGTATCCTGGCTACTGGGAGCCGAGTGGAAGCAAATGGGCCTGTGCAGAATCAGCTCTACTTTGGGTTTGATTTGGTCTCTGAAGCCAAAGTAGGGCTGTGGGGGTGGGGGTCCCAGACTTTTCACGGCTCCTCCACAGCACCCTCCTCTTCCCCTCCCCCTGCTCCTAGCTTTGCCAGACATGCCGAGCTTTGCCAGTCTGTGCCCACGGTGGCCGCACTGTGCCATCTTGGTGGGTTTCCTCCAAGCTGTGTTCCCCTGTTCTCAGGGACAGGTTGATCTGCAGGAGATAGGCAGCCACCTCCCAGGGGGCCCACTGTGCTGAGTGTTAATAAACCAAATTCAGAAACGCCGCCACCGAATCCTGCCTTCTCTTAGCTGCATGTGCTGGGCCCTCTGCTCTCCCGGGGTGTATGAAGATGCTAGGCTGCTGGGACCGGCTCACAACAGGGTGCCTTGCACAGGTGCAGCCTGAACTCTGGAGGGTGCCTTTTGCAGGCCTTGATGCAGGAGCCAGCCACCACCCTGGGGCGCAGAGCCCACCAGCCCTTGAGGCAGGAGGGGGCAGCTGGAAAGGGGCAAGGCCCCTGAACACCCAGGGCCCCCTCCAGGCACTTCCCACCGAGGATGGGGACCCTCCCAGCCTCCTCTACAACAACACCTGCAGAGACAGTCCCCCACAAACAAAAGCACAAGCTTGCATCGCTGGCCCCCACCACCGCCATTTGCTTAGCCAGTGTGTTCAGGGCCAACCTGGCTGTCCACATGGGCCGGCAGCCTGGAGCAGGGCCTGGGGAGAGGGCGCTCTCCTCTGACTTGGGGCAGGTGGGGAACTCGGTTCAGATTGGAGCTCAGGAGAGACAGTCCAGAAGCAAATCGGACAAGATGTCACCGATGATCATTTCTGAGGGTGGGATTATGGGTGATTTTTCCCCACTTAGGCTTTTCTTAAATTCAAAATTTCATACAGTGAGCATGTGTAAAGTGCTCTTACAAAAGGCGAAGGGAGATTAGGCTCAGCAGCAGAGGGGAGAGTGATACCTGGCAGTGAGCAGTGGTGGGTAAAGTGGCAGCAGGGTGGCCGGGGCTCTGGTGAGAGGGAGGGAGAGTCCGGGGCCTTGGAGAGGGTGGCCTGCCTTCTACCTGGCCAGGCCTCCCACTCCAGCTAAAAGGGCCTAGGTGCAGGTCCTTTGTGTCCCCAGTTGGCCAGACGGGTGGTGCTCACAGCAGCTAGCCAGCCACTGGACAGTGCCTCAGGCTATCACATCAGCTGGGCTTTAAGGGAGTTCCCCCCAGGGCCCACCCACCTGCCTGTGGTCCCCAACCAATGACCTGCAGACCCAGGCCCCTTCCTCAGTGCATGCTGTGAGTGGGGCTCTTGAACCGCCCCCGAGCCTCTAGGTGCCGTGGAAGGTGTGGACGCTTTGGCATCTCTTCCAACGACTGCGGAGGCTGCCAGTCCTCCAGCAAACTCCGGGCACTGGGACTGGAGGTGACAAAGGCAGCAGCACCCAAAGCAGGTGAACAAGCTCGACAACTCCACAACAAGGTGGGAGTAAGAACGTGGGACATAGCACCCTGGGACTGCAGGCCCCCTGCTGTCCCTAGTCACAGGCCTAGGCTGGAAAGTAGCGCCTGTCCAAGCTGCAACCCCCAGCATCTGCCTTCTGGTCTTCTGTCCCTGGGCTCCTGTCTGGAGCAGAGGTGGGAGACCCTCGCTGACCGCCGTGCTGCAGGGGACACGGAAAACATCAGAAAGGCCTGTGAGCCCCATGCCGCTATCTACTCCCACTTGTGGGCCCGGGCTCGTCTGCTCAACTCCTCTCAGCCTCCCCCCTCCCCTGCCCCTAGGCCAAGCAAGGTAACCGGAAATAGGCGTCACGTGAAATTGCCCCATTGAGGGCACTGCCCGGGCCGGTCCTTTGCCCTTGATCGCGCTGCCTCCCATTTCTTTGAAGGGGCACAGGCTCGGGAAAGTGTGGGGCTCACTCTGGGCCTGTTACATCCACGTCCATCTGTCTGCCCTCCCCTGGCATCCCCCTTCCTCGCCTCCCCAGAAGCTCCTAGCAGTCTGCCCAGGACACCTCCTTTTTAAGTATATGCTGTCTTGATCCCTAATGAATTGCCACGTGTCTGAATCTTCCTGATACAGCCAGATGGTGACTCAGCTTTCCCCAGCCTTCCCACTGTTACCTCTATCAGGGTCACTGGAGGAGCGGGGCACTCACCTGTCAGACCAGGTGGTCAGGATGGCAGTGGGTGGCCCTCAGCCTGGGCAAGGGTGCCAGAAAGCAGAATCCAAAGGCTGGGCAGAGCCAGAGAGGCTGAGGCAGAAGTCCAGCTGGAGGTGACTACATCTTGCCCACTTTCTCCCTGCCTCCTCCGAGTTCCATCAGAGGGAGAGCAGGGGACCCCAGGACCGCAGCTCCGTTTCCTGGCTGGCCAGCTACTGCCAGGTTCTGGACCAGTGAAGGGAAAGGCCTCGGCGGGAGTGGGACCAACCATACAACTGATCAAGTTCACTTCCTGGGACTTTGGGGTCCAAGTTATAGGCATCTGGGCTCCCAAAGGGAGTGAGCGCTGCCTCCTCAAGCAACCCTGGGGATTGCTCCAGCCCCGGGTAGAAGGGGTAGGGGCCAGTATCAGTGCAGCTGAGAGCAAGCATTCCCTAGACCACTGTCTGGTCAGTCTGGCCCGGGGAGGAGATCTCCTCCATCGCCCACCAGCTCACCCTTCACCCAAGCAGACTTCAGGACACCCAGGTGGGTCCTTTCCCCAGGCCTCATCTGCACAAGTTCTGGTCTCTTGTAGCCCTGGAGTCTTGTTATCTTCTCAGAAAGAAACAGAACAGACTGACCATGATATACACACTTTTGTGAAAAATATGCGCAATCCAGCCTGATGTAGTGTGCCTCAAAGCATTATATAGACAGTTATTGTTACCTGAATTTTTCTAGTTGACAAAGTTAATTGAATGTAACTAACTAAAACTAACCAGTTTTCGCTGAGTCAACTCCAACTCATGGCGACCTCATGTGTGTCAGTAGAACTATACTGCATAGGGTTTTCAGTGGCCGATTTTTTGTAGTTTTGTTTTTGCTGAGACTTTATGTTTTTCCTGTTTTTTTTATGAGTATGTTTATTAACTTTCTTTGTGGTTACCATAAATTTTACCCTTATCTTTCTAAGTTTGAAGCAGTCTACCCTTACTTGGTATCGCCTTGCCTTCCTGTCCATTAGAAGTTTCTATACCTATGCCGTTTATTCCCTCTTTCATTGTTTTGATGTTGTTGTCATCCATTGATTGACTGCTCTGATTCCCTGTTGTATTTCTTTTGGTTTGGGATAGTCCTCGAGAGTTCATTTCCTAGATTGGTATCTGGCTCATACGATCCTGCGTCCTAGGTCCTGCCGGAGGGCTGAAGCTGTTTGTCCTCAGATCTAAGAACTCCCTTTAATAATTCTTGTAAGATTGGTTTGACTTAGTTTCTGTTTATCTGGAAATGACCTAATTTCACCATCAAATTTGAATGAGAGTTTTGCAGGATATATTATTCTTGGCTGACTATTGTTTTCTTTCAAGATTTTATATATGTCATCCCACTGCCTTCTTGCCTGCTTGGTTTCTGCCGAATAATCTGAGCTTAGTCTTATTGTTTCTCCTCT
>NW_004444093.1:6212585-6223994 GCF_000243295.1 Trichechus manatus latirostris | reverse complement strand
TTCAGGATTGTTGTATTCTCTGTTCGGCTTAGTTTTTCGGATCTTTGCTGTGGAGGGATGGCGTGGTGCTTCTGCCTAGAGTGCCATTTTGCCGGTCAGTGGCCAATTTTTTGGAAGTAGACAGGCCTTTCTTCTGAGGCACCTCTAGGTGGACTCAAACCTCTAACCGTTCAGTTAGTAGTGGAGTACATTAACCATTTGTGTCACCCGGCACCAAAAACCAATCCCATTGCTGACGAGTCGATTCCGACCCATAGCAACCCTATAGGACAGAGTAGAACTGCCCCATAGGGTTTCTGAGGAGCGGCTGGTGGATTCAAACTGCCAACCTTCTGGTTAGCAGCCAAGCTGTTTAACCATTGCACTACCATGGCTCCACCCAGGAACTCCTAATTAAATTCGTTTAAATGATATAGAGTGATCATAATGTCTTTGTTCTGTATTCCTTAAATTGTAAAAGTAATATAACCACATGGCAAAACTTGGAAAAGAGAGAAGAGGAGAAACAAGATTTGATTTCAATTTGATTTTTTACTTAAACACCAAAGGTAAGTGTTTTAAAACTACAGTTTAAGAAACAAAACTTCTTCCCTACCTCAACCAAGTTGTCAGTGCTAACACCACCAAGAGCTGGACAAACCATCGTGTGCCTCCTGATGGAATGCACCGAGGACACACCACATATGTAGTATTTCTGCCAAAAATGCATCAGAATCTCAACTGACTGACATTCTACAACTAGTGACCTTACTGTAAAAATATCATAAAAGACGAAGAAAGGATGAGGAACTGTTCTAAACTGGAGGAGACTAAAGAGACTCGACAACTAAATGCAATGAGTGTTTCTGCACTGGACCCTAAAACCCAGTAAAGGTTGTTACTGGACGTTATGGATTGAACTGTGTCCCCCAAAACAATATATGTATCAATTTGGCTAGGCCATGATTCCCAGTATTGTGTGGTTGTCCTCCATTTTGTGATTGTAATTTTCCTATGTGTTGTAAATCTTAATCTCTACCTGTGGTTAATGAGGCAAGATTAGATTATGTTCAAGAGGATTAGGGTTGGATTGTAACACCCTTACTAAGATCACATCCCTGATCCAATGCAAAGGGAGTTTCCCTGGGGCGTGGCCTGCACCACCTTTTATCTTACAAGAGATGAAAGGGAAGCGAGCAGGGAGGGGGGGAACCTCATACCACCAAGAAAGCAGTTCCAGGAGCGGAGCGTGTCCTTTGGATTCCTGCGCTGAGAAACTCCTAGTGCAGTGGAAGATTGACGAAAAGGACCTTCCTCCAGAGCCAACAGAGAGAGAAAGTGTCCCCCTGGAGCCAACCCCCTAAATTTGGACTTCTAGCCTACTAGACTGTGAGAAAATAAATTTCTCTTTGTTAAAGACATCCACTTGTGGTATTTCTGTTATAGCAGCACTACATGACTAAGACACTGGGTTAACTGACAAATTAATGATAGATTACTAGAAGATAATATTGCATCAACGTTAACTTCTCTGAATTATGTAATTGTACTGAAGTTATGTTAGAAAATATCATTGTTCCTAGGAGATACATCATGAAGTATTTAGGGATGAAGAGCCTGCAAATAACCCTCAAATCATTCAGCATTAACGATATGTGTATCTGGAAAGATATAAAGCAAATGTGTTGAAATGTTATAAATCTTGGTGAAGGGTATACAGGAGTTCATTGTACTCATCTTTAATTGTTCTGTAGGCTTGAAATCCCCATGCATCAGCTAGTTTGTCCTACTGTGGTGGCTTGCGTGCTGCTGTGATACTGGAAGCTATACCACTGGTGGTTCAAATACCAGCAGGGTCACCCATGGTGGACGGATTTCAGCAGAGCTTCCAGACTAAGACAAAGAAGAAGGACCTGGAGGTCTACTTCTGAAATAATTGACCAGTGCAAACCTTATGAATAGCAGTGGAACATTGTCTGATATAGTGCCAGAAGATGAGCTGCTCAGGTTAAAATATGACTGGGGAAGAGCTGTCTCCTCAAAGTGGAGTAGACCTTAATAACGTGGATGGAGTCAAGGTTTCGGGACTTTAATTTGCTAATATGCATAACTCAAAATGAGAAGAAACAGCTGCAAACATCCATTAATCATTGGAATGTGGAATGTATGAAGTATGAATCTAGGAAAATTGGAAGTCATCAAAAACAAAATGGAATGCATTAGTGAGCTGAAATGGACTGGTGTTGGCCATTTTGAATCAGACAATCATATGGTATACTATGCTGGGTGTTACGGATTGAATTGTGTCCCCAAAAATATATGTCAACTTGGTTAGGCCACGATTCCCAGTATGGTGTGGTTGTCCTCCATTTCTTGATTGATGGAATTTTCCTGTGTTGTAAACCCTAATCTCTGCCTGTGGTTAATCAGGCAAGATTTGGTTATGTTAAAGAGGTTTAGGGTGGGATATAACACCCTTACTTAGGTCACATCCCTCATCCAATGTAAAGGGAGTTTCCCTGGAGTGTGGCCTTCATCACCTTTTATCTTACAAGAGATAAAAGGAAAGAGAAGTGAGCAGAATGCTGGGGACTCATACCACCAAGAAAGCAGCACGGGGAGCAGAGTGTGTCCTTTGGAGTCGAGTTTCCTGAGCAGAGAGGCTCCCAGACCAAAGGAAGACTGATGACAAGGGCCTTCCCACAGAGCCAACAGAGAGAGAAGGCCTTCGCCTGGAGCTGGCGCCCTAAGTTTGGACTTCTAGGCTACTAGACTGTGAGAGAATAAACTTCTCTTTGTTAAAACCATCCAATTGTGGTATTTCTGTTAGAGCAGTACTAGATAACCAAGACAATGGGAATGACAAATTGAAGAGGAATGGGGTTGCATTCATCCTCAAAAAGAATGTTTCAAGATCTATCCTGAAGTACAGCACTGTCAGTGATAGGATAATATCCATTCGCCTACAAGGAAAACCAGTTAATACAACTGTTATTCAAATTTATGCACCAACCATTAATGCCAAGTATGAGGAAATTGAAGATTTTTACCAACTTCTGCAGTCTGAAATTGATCAAACGTGCAATCAAGATGCATTGATAATTACTGGCGATTGGAACGCAAAAGTTGGAAACGAAGAAGGATTGGTAGTTGGAAAATATGATCTTGGTGATAGAAATGATGCTGGAGATCGCATGATAGAATTTGGCAAGACCAAGGGCCTCTTCATTGCAAATACCTTTTTTCAGTGACATAAATGGCAATTATACATGTGGACCTTACCGGATGAAAAAACAGGAATCAAATCAACTACATCTGTGGAAAGAAATGATGGAAAGGCTCAATATCAACAGTCAGAGCAAGGCTAGGGGCCGACTGCCGAATAGACCACCAATTGCTCATGTGCACATTCAAGATGAAGCTGAAGAATATTAAAACAAGTCCACGAGAGCCAAAATATGACCCTGAGTAAATCCCGCCTGAATTTGGAGACTATCTCAAGAATAAATTAGATGTAAACTTTCACCTAAAGCACAACTAAAAAAAAAAAAAAATAGATTTGACTCATTGGACACTTATGACTGAAGACCAGGCAAACTGTGGGATAACATCAAGGACATCATACACAAAGAAAGCAAAAGGTCATTAAAAAGGCAGAAAAGAAAGAAAAGAATAAAATGGTTGTCAGAAGAGACTCTAAAACTTGCTCTTGAACATAGAGTAGCTAAAGAGAAAGGAAGAAATGATGAAGTAAAAGAGCTGAACAGAAGCTTTCAAAGGGCGGCTCAAGAAGACAAGGTAAAGTATTATAATGACATGTGCAGAGACCTGGAGTTAGAAAACTAAAAGAGAAAACACACTTGGCATTTCTCAAGCTGAAAGAACTGAAGAAAAAATTGAAGCCTTGAGTTGCAATTTTGAATGATTCTATAGGCAAAATATTGAAGGATGCAGGAAGCATCAAAAGAAGAGGGAAGAAATACACAGTCACTGTACCAAAAAGAATTGGTTGACATTCAACCATTTCAGGAGGTAGCATATGATCAAGAACCAATGGTATTGAAGAAAGAAGTCCAAGCTGCACTGAAGGCATTGGCAAAAAACAAGGCTTCAGAAATTGAAAGAATATCAATTGAGATGTTTCAACAAAGGGATGAAGTGCTGGAGGTTCTCCCTCATTTATGCCAAGAAATTTGGAAGATAGCTACCTGGCCAACCAGTGGAAAGAAATCCACATTTGTGTCCATTCCAAAGAAAAGTGATCCAACAGAATGTCGAAATTATCGAACAATATCATAAATATCACATGAAAGTAAAATTTTGCTGAAGATCATTCAAAAACAGTTGCAGCAGTATTCAGACAAGGAACCGCCTGAATTTCAAGCCAGATTCAGAAGAGGACGTGGAACAAGGGATATGATTGCTAATGTCATGTGGATCTTGGCTGAAAGCAGAGAATACCAGAAAGATGTTTCCCTGTGTCTTATTGACTATGCAAAGGCCTTAGACTGTGTGGCTCATAACAAATTATAGATAACATTGTGAAGAATGAAAATTCCAGAACACGTAACTGTGCTCATGTGGAACCTGTACATAGACCAAGAGGCAGTTGTTCGAATAGAACAAGGGGATACTTTGTAGTTTAAAGTCAGGAAAGGTATGCGTCAGGGTTGTATCCTTTCACCATACTTATTCAATCTGTATGCTGGGCAAATAATCCGAGAAACTGGATTATAGGAAGAAGAATGGGACATCAGGATTGGTGGAAGACTCATTAACAACCTGCAATATGCAAATGACACAATGTTGCTTGCTGAAAGCGAGAAGACTTTAAGCACTTAATGATAAAGATCAAAGACTACAATATGGATTACACCTCGACATAAAGAAAACAAAAATTCTGACAACTGGACCAATAAGCAGCATCATGATAAATGGAGAAAATACTGAAGTTGTCAAGGATTTCATTTTACTTGGATCCACAATCAATGCGCATGGAAGCAGCAGTCAAATCAAACGACGAATTGGATTGGGCAAATCTGCTGCAAAAGGCCTCTTTAAAGTGTTAAAAAGCAAAGATGTCACTTTGAGGACTAAGGTGCACCTGACCCAAGCCATGATATTTTCAGTCCCCTCATATGCATGGGAGAGCTGGACTATGAATAAGGAAGACCGAAGAAGAATTGATGCCTTTGTATGGTATTGGCGAAGAATATTGAATATACCATAGACTGTCAGAAGAACGAATAAATCTGTCTTGGAATGCAGTGTGATAGATTGCTTTTGTGTGGCCTTTCTCACCATGATCTTATAGCCCTCACCCAAGTGATTGGGTGGGACTGTGCAAATAGGGTAATTGTGGTCCACCTAGGGGATTGGTCAGTTTTGCCACCCCACAGGCTTAAAAAGAGAGACAATTCCAGAGCAAAGGGCGGATCCCACCACCACTGAGAGGGAACAGCCAAGAGCAGAGTGTGTTCTTTAGACCTGGAATTCCTGCGATGAGAAGCTCCTGGAACCAGGAGACCAAGAGAGAGAGAGCTGTAGCACTGAAGACAGCAAGAAGCTGTGGTAGAAGAAATGGTGGCAGGAGACCAGCAGCAGGAGACAGCGTAGTGGGCTTCCTGGCCTAGGGAGTGAGAAAACTGAGTGCCTTTGGGCAAGAGGCTTGCTGGCAGAGTAGGGTGCCTCCAGGCCTTTGGCAGAGCTAGGTATGCTGACTCATGGAGCTGGAGTTAGAGCTGAGCACCTTCAGGCCGAGGCTTACTGGCAGCATGGAGTGCCTTTGGGCACTTATTGGCAGAGCTAAAAGAGCTTTGTAACACTTGCCCGGGCAGGGCAGAGGCCTGTGGCACAGCTGGGAAGAAGCTGTCCTGAGGGAAGAACTTTATCCTGAGTCTAAATTGTATGTAACCTGTTACTTCCCTAATAAACCCTATAATCGTGAGTATTGTCTGTGAGTTCTGTGTGGCCATTGCAATGAATTATCCGACTCAACAGAGAAGAAGAGAGTGCCGAGGGAGGGACGGTTGAGGTCAGTATTGGTAAAGATAGTGGACAGAGGAGGCATGTCTGACCTCCACCTCATAGGAATCAGCTTTGGGCTATTGATTTTGACTCTCCCTCCCCATTGTGAAGTTAGAGGAGGTCAGACACCGCCCCTGCGCCATTTTTAAGTGGAAGAAGTATAGCCAGAGGGCTACTTGGAAGGACTGTTCATGATACGAAGTATGTGGACTTCGTATCACGTAGTTTGGACATGTTATCAGGAAGGACCAGTCCCTGGAGAGGGACATCATGCTTGGTAAGGTAGAGGGGCAGCAAAAAAGAAGAATACCCTCCACGAGATGGATTGACACAGTGGCTGCAACAATAGGCTGAAACATAGCAATGATTGTGAGGATGGCACAGGACCAGGCAGTGTTTCATTCTCTTGTACATAGGGACGCCATGAGTCAGAACCGACTTGATGGCAACAACAACAACAACAGGCTTGAAATATTTTCAAAATTAATCAGAATTTGGGGGAATGGAATAATCTAGTAAATTGCACTCCTGATTAAAAAAAAAGCTTCTTAAAATGAAAGCCAGCTTTTGCCCAGAGAGATGAAAACAATATACAGAAGTTGCTGGAGATGAAGATTACTTGTAAGAGCCTTAAGTTTTAGAGTCAGAACTATATATATGTAGTTCATTAAAATGAAAATGAGCTGTAATTTTGTGCATTTAATGTCCTCCCTAAACAATAACTCTTCTCTGTTTACATCATTATGTTCTCCATAAATTTAGAGACCTCACTTTTAGAAGCTGTTTTCAGCAGCTGCTGCTAACGTTCAGGAGGGCCGGACCCCAGTGGGAGAGCTTTTGTGGGCAGCCCCTCTGTGGGCTCTGGGCTCAGCCCCTGTGACAAATGCAGCCCCCGTGTCCTCCCACGTGCCATTGCTCAATGCCTGATCCCCGTAGTACAGCACATCTGGGTGGGCTCTTCCACATTTAAAATATGAAATATTTGACATAAACATGAGAATCTATGTAATAGGTAAGATAATGCATAATAATTACAGACTGACCACCCAACATAAAAATAGTGTTTCAATAATATTGAAGCTCTGTTCATAGCTCTCCATGAGCTCATCCCTCTACTTACCCCGCCCCCACCCCAGTAACCATTACCCTGAAGTTTTAATATCATTCTTACAGATGATTCTTTATAGACATACCACGTATGTATATATCCCTACTGTCTCAGTTAGCTAGTGCTGCTGTAACAGAAATGTCACAGCCAATGGCTTTAAAAAACAGAAATGTATTTTTCTCACAGTTTTGAAGGCTAAAACTCCAAATCAGAGTCTCAGCCCTGTCCATTCCTTTCATGTCTGCAGCCCCGGTGTTCCTCGGTTCCTTGGCTTGTAGAAGATCCTCATATGGCAATCTGTTTACCCCCTGTGACCACTTCTGTATCAAGTCAACCCTCTTTATAACTCAGCAGTGAATAGATTTAGGACACACCCTCCACTGACATGGCCTCACATAACAAAGAAAACCCTATTCCCAAATGGGATTACATCCACAGGTAAAGAGTTAGAATTCACAACACATATTTTTTTGGGGGGACACAATTCAATCCATACCACCTACATACTGTTATTTAGTTTTGCTTGTCTTTTAGCTTTGTGAAAATGTTGTTTTACTGTCTATATTCTTACACTGTGTGTTTTCGTCACTTAGCACTATGTTCCTCAAATTCATCCATGGATACTCTGACAACCTTAAAGCAGACTCCAGGAATGTCACCAACAGCATGACCTTAGTGATCAAATCCAGCGATCAGAACGTCATCCTTTTCCTTAATAAAATTCAGGCAACCATCAATCCGTACAAATGCTGTGATTTTCTTGCCATTCTTGGCCAGCTGGCCTCTAACACACTTCCTAATGGCAGAATTTGGCTGTTAGGCTTCAACCCCCATTTTTTCCAACACAATTCCTTTTGCATGGGAAGTGCCTCCAAAGGGGTTGGCCTTTAGGGCTGTGCCCAGCATGGGCTTTCTTTATCATGCCACTTCTGTTGGCTTGTATTGGTGGCTATGGAGCTTCCTGGCAGTACAAAGACCTTGACACTTAGCCATCCTGCCAGTGCCGAAGGCCTGAGTGAGAGAAAGTCTATTACGTTTTTTTGTATTACTTTCTGTTTTCCAAATTTTTTATAATGAGGACATTTTACTTTTAAAATCAGAAGAAAAGAAAGCTTTAATGTTATTTCAAGAAGCTAAATGGATTGATGCATTCACGAATCCTTGCTGAGCCCTTATTTCAGGTCACAGCCTGAGCTAGACTTTGTGGATGGAGGCCCCTCCTGGGCGCCATTCTGCTGCGGGCAAGGATCAGGTTCACAGGCTAGTGAGCGAACGAGGGGATGACCCAGCAGGGTGGGCGAAGCTGCTTCCTATGCAAAGGGAATTGTGTTGGAGGCAGGCCTAGGAGAGCTGGGAATGGGTGGACACAAGGTGTCGAGCTCAGGGACAATGAATGGTAGGAGCAGTCCAGACCACATTCTGAGTGCATTGGCTGCTGCTGCTGGGCTGGGGCCAAAGACCGGCTGGCTGAGTGATGCTTCTGCAGATTAAGAGGCCAAGAACATCTCTGGTCCTGAAAGCATAGCAGACACCCGGACTAGGGGCCTTAGTGGGTCAGAGGGGCCTGACAGACTCCCCCAGGGGCACCACAAGAAGCCTGGAGCTGGGGGATCAGAACATGTAGAGGTAGATTAGAGCCCCATAGAGTGTCTCTTCTAACAATTTATTTAACAGATGTCTGCTCATGCTGGGCCTGTAGATAAGACCTGTGTCTGCCTCAGGAGAGGGAGACAGACACACACAACCAAGAATCCTGGGAAGAGCAATGAGTGGGACTGTGGGTACCAAACCAAAAACCAAACAAGTCGCCATCAAGTCGACTCCAACTCATGTGTGTCAGAGTAGAACTGTGTTCTATGGGGTTTTCAGTGCTGATTTTTTAAAAGTAGATTGCCAGGGCTTTCTTCCTAGGCACCTCTGGATGAACCCAAACCACCAACCTTTTGGTTAGCAGTAGAGCACATTAACCTTTGCACAACCCAGGGCCTCCTGGGCCATGGGTAGAAGCTTGGATAGAATCGTGGGTGAAGACTGTGTGGCACTTCATCACTGGAAAAGGGGCTTCAGAGGAGCATTCTGGGCAGAGGGTGCAGTGAGCCGAGACAGTGCCCTCCTGTTCCCTGCAGCTGTGGCTTCAGCACCACACCCCCTGCAGCCACATCTCAGCAGGGCCTGTGGGCACTCAGAGAACACCAGGCTTGAGGTGCAAGGAAGCCCTGGGCAGAACACACTGGGAGTTTCTATCTCTAGGAACTCCAGGTAGGGTAAACCTAATTGTGATCATTAAGGTCATGTGTCAACTTGACTGGGGCATGGTTCTCAGTGGTTTGGCAGTTACAATGTAGTTTGGCAGTCATATGATAATGTGATCACTTCCATGATGAGATTTGATATAACGTGATCACCTCCATGGTGGGGATCTGCTGTAAGTAGCCAATCAGTTGAAAGGGAGTTTCCTTCAGGGTTGTGGCCTGGATCGAATATAAGTGGACTTCCTGGCAAGGCTGGTGGGCTTTTGCTCGCACAGGATCCTGCCGGTGGCTCCTGTTCGTCTGACCTCCGGTTCTTGGGACTTCGAAGCCTGTGAGTCAGAGCCCTCCTGTCTGACTTGCCGATCTTGGGTTGGCCAGCCCCTGCAGCTATGTGAATCAAGAGAAGCCTCCAGCCTGACCCACGTTGCAGCCTCTACAACCCAATAAGCCATTTCCTTAATATAAATCTCCTTGTCTCTCCCTATATATATATATAAATATATATATATATATACATGTATACATACACACATATATATATATATATGCTTTATTGGTTTTGCTTCTGTAGAGAACCCAGCCTAAGACACTAATCTATGGTCATAGATGTCAAAACAGTGGTTGCCTCTGGGTGGGAGGTTGGCTGAGAAGGGGCACCAGGAGACATTCTGGGGTTCTAGAAATGCTCTACATCTTTTTTGGGGTCTTGGTGGCATGTTGTTGTTGTTAGCTGCCATCAAGTCAGCTCTGACTCATGGCAACCTTATGTATAACAGAACAAAATGTTGCCAGGTCCTGCACCATCTTCATGATCTTTCATACGTTGTGTCAATCCATCTCATTGAGGGTTTCCCTCATTTTCACTGACTCTCTACTTTACCAAATATGATCTTCTTTTCTAGGGATTGGTCTTCCCTGATGAAGTGTCTAAAGTAAATGTGACAAAGTCTCACCATCTTGCTTCTAAGGAGCGTTTGGTTTTATTTCTTCAAGCCGGATTTGTTCATTCTTCTGGCAGTCTACAGTATATTCAATAGTATTCCCAAACACCACAATTCAAATGCATGAGTTTTTCTTCTGTTTTCCTTTTTCATGGTCCAGCTTTCATGTGTATATGAGGCAATTGAAAAGACTATGGCTTGGGTCAGGCACACCTTAGTCATCTTTATAATATACATACAATACATATATACACACATAGTGACACCAAGTGACAGAGTAAAATGGCCCCAAGGGTTTTCTAGACTGTAATCTTTATGGAAAGCCTGGTAATGTAGTGGTTAAGTGCTATGGCTGCTAACCAAAAGGTTGGCAGTTCGAATCCACCAGGCACTCCTTGGAAACTCTATGGGGCAGTTCTACTCTGTCCTATAGGGTTGCTATGAGTCGGAATCGACTCAACGGCAACAGTTTGTTTTTTTTTTTTTTAAACCTTTATGGGACCTTGATAAAGAATAAAAAGGCTCGAAACAGACTCTTGGTAACCCTGCAGAGTAGTTGGAAGAATCTGAAAGGATGAGAGAGAAGGCTTCTGGAGAGGTAACAAGCAGCTGATCTGAGGGTAGAGCTGTGAGGCCACCACAGAGAGGATGCCAGTAGGCCAATGGCGGGGGTGGGAGGTAGGCATGGTGGTGGTTAGAGGTCATGGCTGCAGACCACATGCCTGTTCTGAGTGATGATGACCCCAAACCAAGAGGGCCACCAAGGGGGCTGGGTGAACCCTCGAGGAGTTCAGGAGGGAGCTAGCACTTACTGAGTGCCTACTGTATGCCCTGGGTGATGCAAACAGTTAACACAATTGGTTGCTAACGAAAAGGCTGGAGGTTCAAGTTCACCAAGAAAAAACAGCCATTGAAAACCCTGTGGAGGATAGACAAATTATGGTATATCCACACAATGGCATACTACACAACGATAAAGAATAGTGATGAAGCTGTGAAACATAACGTGGAGGAAGCTGGAGGGCATTATGCTGAGTGAATTTAGTCAGTCACAGAAGGACAAATATTGTATAAGACCACTATTATAAGAACTCAAGAAAAG
>NW_004444093.1:6181954-6211696 GCF_000243295.1 Trichechus manatus latirostris | reverse complement strand
GAGTGTGCTGTCACAGTATAGGGAGAGCAATTAGGGTCACATAACAATGTATGTATAAATTTTTGTATAAGAGACTAACTTGAAATGTAAACTTTCACTTAAACTACGACAGTAAACAACAACAACAAAAAAGAAAACCCTGTGGAGCATCATTGTACTCTAGCACACATAGGGTTGCCATGAATCGGGGTTGATTAGTCGGGATTGACTCAATGGCAACTGTTTTTGTTGTTGTTTTCTGATTCTGTGCACCAGGGCCTTGGCTAGGCAGGCCGAGACTCATTCAGTTATCACTGCGGCGCGGAAGGTCATCTTGATCTCTGGGCAGAGGGGGAGGCGGAGACTCAGGGCGAGGCAGCCACTCAAGGCCACCGCCGGCACGCAGCTGAATCCGGAGAGTCAGAGCCGAGCTTTCCCATCTCTCGTCCGCGTGCTGCGTTGCCAGGAAACCTCGGGATAGCCGGTGTGGCGTGTGCACGTGTGGTACGTGTGTGAGGGAGGCACCTGGCCCCCGTGGGGCGGAGTCAGAATGGAAAAAATCTGTTGGAAATCAGAATTCTGTGTGCACTGGTAATGAACATAACATGCTTTACTGAAACCTGACACCTCAAGAGATGGCCAGTTGCTTAATTTCGAAGGTAACTGTGGTGTTAGCGAAAGGTCCAAGAGTGGGGAGCATGTTCCCCTGGTGTAGTCGGGACAGGGGTGTGGCGTGTGCACAGGGGACTTGAGCATCGCACCCAAGGATTTGTTCTCTCTTTAGCAGCAATCACAAGCCCTGAATGTCCCTGAGGGTGGAGAGGGAGAAGTAATCACGTGCACATATTAGAAAATCCCTCAGTGGTGGGTGGATTGGTTGAGATGGTTGGGTGAGAGTGCTTTGCAAACTGTGCACGAGACCAGGCTGTGTTTGCCCCCACGTCGCCGTATATTACAGTCTTGGTAACAAACAGACGGCACACGCAAATTGGACAATTTGAGTTTAACAAAGGGACTATTTATTAAGGTGTAAGGACCCTGGTGGCGCAGTGGTTAAGCTCTCAGCTGCTAACTGAAAGGTTGGCGGTTGGAACCCATCAGCTGCTCCGCAGGAGAAAGATGTGGCAGTCTGCTTCCGTAAAGATTACAGCCTTGGAAACCCTATAGGGCACTTTTACTCGGTCCTAAAGCGTCCCTGAGAGTTGAAATCCACTCCATGGCAATGGTTGGGTTGGGTTTAGGTGTGAGAGTGGGAAACCACAAAGCTTGGTGCAGTGCCCAGCCAATGACAGCAGGGGGCGGTGACCCTTCCTAGCGCAAGGGGTGAGAGGAGGAGCTGTGTGGAGAGGCCCTCCTCCAGGAGCTATGAACTTCATTGAGGCTTGTGGCCAGCCAGGTGCATCCCTGTAGGGAGGGAGCGAGGGGATGAATACCCTGAACTAACTCCTCTTCCACCCTGCAAACTTCTTCCAGCCTCACATGGCCAAGCTCAGCCAAAACTCCAGAGAGCCAGCAGCCTGTGGATGCAAAACAGGGCTCAGAGGGTGGACAGAGGCTTGAAGGACAGATGGAAGGCAATTAGTCCAAATAAAAGTTACCCTTCAGAACATGCTTGAAAGTGAAAGGATAAATTATGGTATGTTCTTAATGGATTCCCATGTGGCTATTTGAAAGATTAGATTGAGATAGAAATAGATAGCTGCTGTGGAGTCGACTCGGACTCGTGGCAACCTCATATATAACAGAATGAAACGTTGCACAATCCTGCACCATCCTCACAACTGGCACCATGTTTGAGTCCATTTTGCAGCTATTGCGCCAATTCATCTCGCTGAGGGTTTACCTTGCCCTTGTTGGCCTCTACCTCACCAAACATGCAACTGAGTCCTCCTAATCCCTCCTAATAACATGTGCAAAGCAAGTGAGTTGTACAACATTCTGTTGTGATCCATAGCGGGTGTTCATTGGCTAATTTTAGGGAGTAGATCACAGGCCTATCTTCCTAGTGTGTCCTACTCTGGAAGCTCCACTGAAACCAGTCCACCATGGGTGACTATGGTGAAATGACGTCCTTTATGTTGCCTTTTGCCTTGGTTCTTAAGAGATTTTTTCCCATAAGCCCTAAGGAGTTACCTTTGCCCTAGTTTTCTACCCCAGAGGTTGTATTACTTTTGTCCAGGTTGATTGACATTCCCTGGGCAAGCCATAAACAACCTGACTTTTTATCTGGCCCCGGACTACATACAGCCTGCCCTGTGTTTGGTATGCACCTTTCAGGGACAGGTCTGTATACTACGCAAATTAAGTGACTATGGACTATGAAAATGAGGTGACTATAGCCCACTATGCAAATGAAGTGTCTGTGGCCTACCAAGAGGAGATTGGTCCTGCTGGGAGGGACCATGCCTTGCAATTGACAAGGAGTTGTGTATATATATCCAGCCAACCTCACAGAGGTTTTTGAGACAGAAAGAAGCAGAAAGGAAGAAAGAAGAGAGAGAAAAGAAGAAGCAGAGAGAGGGGAGGCAAGGAACCTCCTAAAAGAGCTGTAACATAGGTCAAGTGATTTAACACGAAAGACAACAAGGGACCCAGAAGGGGACCAGTGACGGAGCCAGTGGCTACAGGCCTGGAAGGGGCCAGCTGGCTGAGTTGGTGGTGACAGGCAAGAAAGCTGAGAGGAGCCTGTCCTGAGAGAGACAGAGGAGACCTACACATCCCAGAGGAGCTGAGAGAGCTGTCCTGCACTGAAGAAAGGAGACTTTGGCTGCATGCTTTCTGATCCTGATCCTGAGCTGTAGTCTGTTGATCCTGATCCCGAGTTGTACCTTGTTACTTCCTTAATAAACCACTTAACTTTAAGTATGATCTGTGAGTTCCGTGTAGCAATTGCAACAGATTATCGAACTCAGAAGAGAAATGGAGAGTGCTGTGGGAGGAACAGCTGGTGTCAGAATTGGTAAAAAGGTTGGAGAGTGGAGGTATTTCTGACCTCCACTTCCTGGAAATCAGCTTTGGGCTAATCCTGGTCATTATCCCCTCTTCAAGTTAGACAGGTTTTGACATTAATACTACTCCTACTGCCATTTTACAGTGACCCTGCTGGTATTTGAAATACCAGTGGCATAGCTTCCAGCATCATAGCAACGTAAAAGCTACCACAGTAGGACAAAGTGGTGGGTTTTAAATATTGCAGCAGATTTATTATGTTCAGGCCTGGGAAAAAAGCAATGAAAATATATAGAACTATCCTAGTTTGATATTTAGAATTATATAAATATATGTGTGTGTATTTTTAAAGGCATGAGGAAAAGTCTGCTTACCTCTTAGAGATGGAGTTGGAGCAAGGGCTGTGGCTGTTCATGCCTTACGTTATATGCTTTGCATTATTGGAATTTGGAAAAATGAGCATGAGTTATTTTTGTAATTAAAAAAATCATGAAGAAGAAGGAAAAAAAAGATTATTAAAAATCACAGGAGTAAGTGGGCTAAGGCAAAGGCTAAGGCAGGGAAAGCCGTGACAGACACCTGCCACACAGAGGCCAGGCAGGCAGCAGTGAGGACTGAAGGAGGAAGGGGAATAGGGAAGGAATGGAGGATTGTGTTAAAAAGTGCTTAAGATCTTCCTTCACCTCTTCCCTGTCTTTCCCTTCCTCTTCCTTCCCTTCTCTTGAAGATAGCAGCATGGCTGGGAGCCAAGGAGGCAGCTGATGTGCTTGAGAGATTGATTACATATAAGAGGATTGAGCAAATAGGTGAATATATGGAGGACAATGGGAGCCAGGTTTCTCACTGTTGGAGAAGAGAATTGCATATATGGGAAAGAGAAAGGCTAGAAAGAACCCTGAGGAATTGGAGATATCAGTGTGAACTCTTGTTTTATATATATTTATTGTTTTTATATACACCTACTCTTCACTTATCAACTACATAGTATTCTGACATTTTACACTTACAGTAATAGTAAAAAATCTACTGACTCTTTTGCTCATTAACAACGTGTGTCTTATGGTAGGAACACCGAGGTGTGAGGCAAGAGTAATGCTGGCTGTGATGGTAAGGTTATGTGTCAACTTGGCTACACCATGATTCTCAGTAGTATGGCAGTTATGTAATGATGTGATCATCCTCCATTTTGTGATCTGATGTGGTCATCCTCCGTTTTCACATAATGCTGACTTTCGCATAACAATCTGGTCTTTGGAACTTAACCATGTCGATAAGTGAGGAGTGGGAGTATATTATATAACATATATAAAGTATATAAAATAGAGTATATTGGGCAAATCTGCTGCAAAAGATCTCTTTAAAGTGTTAAAAAGCAAAGATGTCACTTTGAGGACTAAGGTGCACCTGACCCAAGCCATGGTATTTTCAATTGCCTCATACTCATGTGCAAGCTGGACAATGAATAAGGAAGACTAAAGAAGAATTGATGCCTCTGAATTATGGTGTTGGCGAAGAATATTGAATATACCTTGGACTGCCAGAAGAACAAATCCGTCTTGGAAGAAGTAAAGCGAGAATACTCCTCAGAAACAAGGATGGAGAGACTTTGCCTCACATACTTTGGACATGTTATAAGGAGGGCCCAGTCTCTGGAGAAGGACATGATGCTTGGTATGTATTATATAACATATAATGTATATAAAACATACACGTATATACACATATACATGCATATGTATATATATATGTATACATGTATATATACATTATATGCTTTTCCCATGCATCTGTCAGTTTGTCATACTGTGGTGGCTAGTGTGTTGCTGTGACGCTGGAGGCTATGCCACCAGTATTTCAATACCGGCAGGGTCACCTATGGTGGACAGGTTTCAGCAGACTTTGCAGACTAAGATAGACTAGGAAGAAGGACCTGGCGGTCTACTTCTGAAAAAATTGGCCAGTGAAAACCTTATGAATAACAGCAGAACAATGTCTGGTATAGCGCCGGAAGATGAACCTCTCAGGTTGGAAGGCACTCAAAATGCGGCTGGGGAAGAGCTGCGTCCTCAAATAGCATGGATGGAATCAAGTTTTCAGGACCTTAATGACATGGATGAAGTCAACCTTAATGACATGGATGGCGTCCAGCTTTCGGGACCTTCATTTGCTGAGGTGCCACGACTCAAAATGGGAAGAAACAGCTGCAAAAATCCATTAATAATCGAGACATGGAATGTACAAAGTATGAATCTAGGAAAATTGAAAGTCATCAAAAATGAAATGGAACACCTAAAGATTGATATCCTAGGCGTTAGTGAGCTGAAATGGACTGATATTTGCCATTTTGAATCAGACAATCAAATGGCCTACTATGCCAGGAATGACAAATTGAAGAGGAATGGCATTGCATTCATCATCAAAAAGAACATTTCAAGATCTATCCTGAGGTACAATGCCGCCAGTGATAGGATACTATCCATACACCTATAAGGAAGACCAGTTAATACGACTATTATTCAAACTTACACACCAACCACTAATGCCAAAGAAGAGGAAATTGAAAATTTTTACCAACTTCTGCAGACTGAAATTGATTAAACATGCAATCAAGATGCATTGATAATTACTAGTGATTGGAATGCAAGAGTTGGAAACAAAGAAGAAGGATTGGTAGTTGGAAAATGCGGCCTCAGTGATAGAAATGATGCTGGAGATCGCATGATAGAATTTTGCAAGACCAAGGGCTTCTTCATTGCAAATACCTTTTTTCAACAACATAAAAGGTGACTATACACATGGACCTCACCAGAGGGAATACGTGGGAATCAAACCACTGTATCTGTGGAAAGAGATGATGGAGAAGCTCAGTATCATCAGTCAGAACAAGGCCGGAGGCTGGCTGTGGAACAGACCATCAGTTGCTCGTAAGCAAGTTCAAATTGTAGCTGAAAGAAATTAGAGCAAGTCCACAAGAGCCAAAATATAACCTTGAGTATATCCCACCTAAATTTAGTGATCATCTCAAGAACAGATTTGATGCATTGAACATTAATGAAATGTGGAATGATGTCAAGGACATCATACATGAAGAAAGCAAAAGGTCATTAAAAAGAAAGAAAAGATGAAAATGGATGTCAGAAGAGACTCTGAAACTTGCTCTTGAACATAGAGTAGCTAAAGCAAATGGAAGAAATGATGAAGTAAAAGAGCTGAATAAAAGATTTCAAAGGGCAGCTTGAGAAGACAAAGTAAAGTATTATGATGACATGTGCGAAGACCTGGAGTTAGAAAACCAAAAGGGAAGAACATGCTTGGCATTTCTCAAGCTGAAAGAACTGAAGAAAAAATTTAAGCAATATTGAAGAATTTGCAATACTGAAGAATTCTATGGGGAAAACACTGAAGGACGCAGGAAGCATCAAAAGAAGATGGAAAGAATACACAGAGTCACTGTACCAAAAAGAATTGGTTGACGTTCAACCATTTCAGGAGGTGGCATATGATCAATAACCAATGGTATTGAAGGAAGAAGTCCAAGCCACACTGACAGGAACGGTGAAAAACAAAGCTCCAGGAATTGATGGAATACCAATTGAGATGTTTCAACAAATGGATGCAGCAGTGGAGGTGCTCTCTCATCTATGTCAAGGAATTTGGAGATAACTACCTGGCCAACCGACTAGACGACATCCATATTTGTACCCATTCCAAAGAAAGGTGATCCAACAGAACGTGGAAATTATCAAACAATGTCATTAATATCACATACAAGTAAAATTTTGCTGAAGAGCATTTAAAAGAGATTGCAGCAGTACATTGACAGGAAACTACTACAAGTTCAGGCCAGATTCGGAAGAGGACGTGGAATGAGGTATATCATTTCTGACGTCAGCTGGATCTTGGCTGAAGGCAGAGAATACCAGAAAGGTGTTTCCCTGTGTTTTATTGACTATGCAAATGTATTCAACTGTGTGGATCATAACAAATTGTGGACAACACTGTGAAGAACAGAATTCCAGAACACTTAATTGTGCTTATTTAGAACTTGTACATAGACCAAGAAGCAGTCATTCAAAGAGAACAAGGGGATACTGTGTGGTTTAAAATCAGGAAAGATGTGTATCAGGGTTGTATCCTTTCACCGTATTTATTCAGTATGTATGCTGAGCAAACAATTTGAAAAACTGGAGTATATGAAGAAGAATGTGGCATCAGGATCCAAGGAAGACTCATTGACAACCTGCGATATACAGAAGACACAACCTTGCTTGCTGAATGTGAAGAGGACGTGAAGCACTTACTGATGAAGATCAAAGACTACAGCCTTCAATTCAGTATGGATTGCACCTCATCATAAAGAAAACAAAAATCCTCACAATTTGACCAATAAGCAACATCATGATAAATGGAGAGAAGACTGAAGTTGTCAAGGATTTCATTTTATTTGGATCCACAGTCAATGCCCATGGAAGCAGCAGTCAGGAAATCAAACGATGTCTTGCATTGGGCAAATTTGCTGCAAAAGACCTCTTTAAAGTGTTAAAAAGCGAAGATGTCACTTTGAGGACTAAGGTGCACCTGACCCAAGCTGTGGTGTTTTCAATCACCTTATATGCATGTGAAAGCTGGACAATGAATAAGGAAGCCTGAAGAATTGATGCCTTTGAATTATGATGTTGGTGAAGAATATTGAATACCATGGACTGCCAGAAGAACCAACAAACCTGTCTCGGAAGAAGTACAGCCAGAAAGCTCCTTAGACGCAAGGATGGCAAACTTTGGACATGTTATCAGGAGAGACTAGTCCCTGGATAAGGACTTCATGCTTGGTAGAGGGTCAGCGAAAAAGAGGAAGACCCTCAATGAGATGGATTGTCATAGTAGCTGCAACAATGGTCTCAAACATAACGAATGTGAGGATGGTGCAGGACTAGACACTATTTTGTTCTGTTGTACATAGGGTCACTATGAGTCAGAACCAATTCGACGACACCTAACAACATCAACAACACATGGTTTATATATATTATATTTATTTATTTTCTTCCTAGCTCTGTCCACTGAGAGGATCTAGAAACAATGTCACCTCAGTAACATTGAGCACACCAATCACCCAGATCTTGGCTTCTAATACCATCCTATACTAACAGGAATTAGAGCTTCCTGAAGAAATGAAAGTGCAGTATGAGCCTGGAAAGTAACAAAGTGTTCAAAGAATAATGGTGGCATGTCAAAAGAATATAGAATTGTGCATCAAATGACTTTATCAACAAAGTGAAAAGACCACCTACAGAATGGGAGAGAGTGTTTGGGAACCATATATCTAATAAGGGGTTAATATTCAGAATATATAAAGAACTACAACTCAACAACAAAAAGACAAACAGCCCAATCAAAACATGGGTAAAGGATTTAAATAGATATTTCTCCAAAGAAGATATACAAATGGCCAATAAGCACCTGAAAAGATGCCATGTCATTAGTCATTAGGGAGATGCAAATCAAAACCACAAAGAGATAGCACTTCATCTCCACTAGGATGGCTGTTATCAGAAAAAATGAAAAATAACAAGTATTGGCCAGGATGGGGAAAAACTGGAAGCCTCATTCATGGCTGGTAGGATTGTAAAATGGTGCATCTACTGTGGAAAACAGTTTAGCGGTTACTCAAAAAGTTAAACATAAAGTTGGTGTATGACTCAGCATTTCCAGTCTTAGGTATATACTCAAAAGAACTGAAATCAGTGACCCAAACAGATACTCATTACAGCATTATTTCAATATCCAAAAAGTGGAAACAACCAAAATTGCCATCAATAGATAAATGAATAAACAAAATGTGATGTATCCATACAATGGAATATTATTCAGCCATAAAGAGAAATGAAGTTCTGATACATGGATGAACCTTAAAAACACGCTGAATGAAATAAAGCAGACACAAAAGAACAAATATCATACGATCTCACTATTATGAAATGGGCCCTGGTGCCACAGTGATTACGTGTTTGCCTGCTAACCAAAGTGTCGGCAGTTTGAATCTACCAGCAGCTCCTTGGAAACCCTATGGAGCAGTTCTACTCTGCCTATAGGGTCGCTATGAGTAGGAATTGACTCTATGGCAATGGGTTTGGTTTTTTGGGTATAATGAAATATCTAGAATAGGCAAATGCATACAGACTAAAGTTTATTAATGGTTACCAGGGGTGGGTGAGAGGAGGAGAGGGGTAATTATTGCTTAATGAGTACAGAGTTTCTGTTTGAGGTGATGGAGAAATTTGGAAATGGATTGTGGTGATAGTTATACAACACGGTGTATGTAATTATTATCACTGAATTGTATGTGTAAAAATGGTTGAAATGGCAAATGTGTTGTTATATATATTCCCCTCCTCCCCCCGCAAAAAAGGATACAAGAACCAGCCTGAAGGTGTTCCCACTGACCAAGTCTGGGACAACTGGAGAAGCAAAATAAAAATGATGACAACAGAATATATCCCACTGAATAATACAGAAATCCATGAGTCCATATTTATTAAAGAGAAGGGAAAGCTCTTCCTTATAGGACAAGGCAAGCAACAAATGTCAAAGGAGTGATGAAAATAGAAAAACCACGTGGTAAACATCATAGTGTTGAGTTGATTCAGGCAGGAGACTTCATGGATGCTAAGGTTGGTGGCTGGAGGTTTAACGAGGAACAGAATATTGGAAAATATAGAGTTTATGTTCCAAAATTGGTTTCAGCAAAATTTCCCACCCCACATGCTCTTCAGCCACACCCCCGTCAGGAGTCTAATTCCCCTTCTCTTGAATCTGGGCTGAACTTTGTGACTCACCTGTAACCAATAGAATGTGTCAGATGTGACACTGCATGACTTCTGAGGCCAGGTCAGACGATCTTGCAGATTTTGCCTTTGTCTCTTGGAACACTCCCTTTCAACATTCCCTCTCCAAGCCCCTTCACCATGCTGTAAAAAGCCCAAGCTACAAGGAAAGGCCACATGTTTGTGTACCAGTGGCCATCACTACTGAGCCTGCACTTCAGCCATCCCAGCCCAGGTGCCAGACATGTAAGCAAAGACGCCATCTTGGAAGTGGATCCTCCACCCACTAGCTCCTTGAGTTACTTCCAGCAGTTCAATTCATCCTAACTGAGGCTCCAGATATCAAGGGACAGAGACAGGCTGGACCCGCTGTGCCCTGTCCAAATTCCTGACCCACAGAATCCATAAGCACAATAAGAAATTTTTTAATGTCACTAAATTTTGGGATAGAGTATTAGGCAAAAATAGACAGTCAGAGCCTTGGCTTTGTCTCAAATATCTCCCCTCAAAATACTTACTAATTACAAAGGAGAAGATGGTAACTATGGTAGAGAAACCTGGCAGTCACTAACTTGACCATGTAATCAAGGTTAATACGACCAATGGTGGGAAAAGAACATAGCATCATTTGGGTAGAATTCCCACCAGGAGTGCACAGCCTGGGTCTAGTCATGAGAAAACACTGAGCAGTCCTAGGACAAGGCAGGGCTGACTTATCCATGATACTTTTAGGGGCCCATGGAAATGCTTTAATTTTAGTTTAAAATTAGAAGAAAAAAATGAATGTAATAGCCACTCATTCATCCAGGATTATAGTCATATTTATACTGATGCAATCATAAAATATATTTTAATATTTTATGGAAGTGTACATCAGTGTGGACTCTAGCTCTGGCTAGCAGAATGGAAAAGGTGTTTCTTAATATGTAGAGTGAATAGGAGAAGATCTCCATTTTAATTTTTTCTTTTCTCTCATCTCTCTTGCCCCATCCCCCAGGCAATTTGGTGTTGGTAGTGGCAGCAAGTGGCAGTGGGGACATGCAGAAGCCTAAAATTCTGAGGGGAGGGGAACCTTCATCTCTGATCACAGGAGCTGTGATTCCCAAGAGGGTGGGGCTTTTCCCCCCCTTTCTCTGTCCTCCACTGCTTGACTCTAGATATAAGCTCGGTCATGGGAGTATGTGGTAAAGTGGACAAATAAAGTCACATCCTTCTGACCGGAGGACCACAAAAGGGAAAACCTCAAGGAACTGTAAAGGAGCAGGAAGTTGTAAAGTTGTTTATGAACTGCTGGATCATCTCCAAGATGTGTACCTGTGGGTCTGGCTCTAAAAAGCATAACATAGAATTTGAGAACTGAGCTATGGGATGGACCACTGCCCAAGTCCCAGAATGGCCACAGGATGGCAGACATGGGAGACAAAGCTGAATAGCACTGCAAATACTTTGAAAACAGAACTGAAATTGAAACCAAAACCCACAGAAAACTGGTTGGTAGCTGCAGCCCGAAGCCAACCAAGCCAATTGCCTGCTTAAACAAAACTATCAACATTCTCCATAAGATTTAAACAGGACTCAGAGTCTATGGCGTAATATTCAAAACGTCCAGGATACAATCTGATGAATTTTAGCAATGAATACGTATTATTCAGCACAAAAAGATCCAGTAAAAGCTGTCTAAGATACAACTATTGGTCTCTACTCATCTGGAAGAAAAATGAAAGAAGGAAACCAAAGACTTACAGAAGAAAGTAGAATGAATTTGGGAGTATTCTTTCTTTTTCTATGCTCTGAAATAGTTTGAGTAGTATTGGTATGAGCTCTTGTCTGAATGTTTGGTAGAATTCTCCAGGGAAGCCATCCAGACCAGGGCTTTTTTGTTGTTGTTGTAAGGTTTTTTAAATTACCTCTTCAATCTCTTCTTTTGTTATGGTTCTGTTCAGTTTTTCTACCTCAGCTGGTGTTGGTTTAGGCAGATAGTGTGTTTCTAGAAATTTGTCCATTTCCTCTAGGTTTCCAAATTTGTTGGAGTACAGTTTTTTTTTTTTTTTAAATATTTTATTGTACTTCAGGTGAAGGCTTACAGAACAGATAGTTTCTCATGTAACAGTAACACACATGCTGTTTTATGACATTGGTTAACAACCCCACAACATTTTAACCCTCTAAATTCTCAACTTTTTTTTTTTTTTTTTTTTTTTTGGTGAAAATACACATAGCCAAAGATACGCCATTTCAAAGATTTTTTTTTACATACACATTTAAGTGACATTGACTACGCTCTTCTAATTGTGCTGTTATTCTCACTTAACATGAAGGCTTACAGGACAAAATAGTCTGTCATTTAACAGTTACTACAAATGTTGCCCTATGACAATGGTTAACAATCTCACAACACATCAACAATATCCTTACTCTACTTTGTGTTCCCTATCATCAGCTTCCTACTCCCCTTCTGCCTTCTGGGCCTTATCACTGGACTCCTGTACCTTGTTACTCTCATGGTTTTACTGGGCTGTCCACTCGCAGGCTGAACAGTGCACCTCGAAGGTAACTTCACCACTGAGCTAAAAGGGTGTCTGGGGGCCATACTCTTGGGGTTTCTCCAGTCTCCTTTAGGCCAGTAAATCCGTCTTTTTTTTTTTTTGTGAGTTACAATTATGCTGTAGCTCCAGCTCTGTCCAGAACCCTCTGTTGTGATCCTGGTCAGAGCAGTCAGCAGTGGTAGCCGGGCACCATCTAGCTGTACTGGACTCAGTCCGGTGGAGGTCTTGGTAGCTGTGGACAATTAGTCCTTTGGACTAATCTTTTCGTTGTATCCTGTTCTCTTCATTATCCCTTGCTCCCGAAGGGATGAGACCAGTGGAGTATCTTAGATGGCCGCTCACAGGCCAGTTTTTTTTTTTTATAGTATCCTCTTACGATCCTTTTTATTTCAATTGGTTCTGTTGTAATGTCACCCATCTCGTTTCTTAGATAGGTTGTTTGCTTCCTCTCCTACTTTTCTTTTGTCAGTTTGGCCAATGGTTTGTTGATTTTATTGATCCTTTCAAAGAACCAACTCTGATCTTGCTGATTCTATTGTTTTTCTATTCTCTATTTCATTTATTTCTACTCTAATCTTTGTTTTTTCCTTTCTTCTGATGACTGTGGGCTTCTTTTGCGGCTCTCTTTCTATTTGTTTGAGTTGTGGGGTTATTGTTTTTATTTTGGCCCTTCTTTTTTAATGTGTTTGTTTATTGCTGTAAATTGTCCTCTGAGCACTGCTTTTGCTGTGTTCCAAAGGTTTTGATAACGTGTTTTCATTCTTGGAATTTTTTAAATTTCATCTTTGATTTCTTCTATTACCCAGTGTTTATAAAGTAAAGTGTAATTCAGTGTCTATGTATTTGATTTTTTTCCTTGTTCTTCCTTTTTATTGATTTCAACTTTCATAGCCTTGTAATCAGAAAAAATGCTTTGCATTACTTCAGTGTTTTGGATTTTATTGAGGCTTGCTCTGTGGCCTAAACTGTGGTCTATTCTGGAGAATGATCCATGTGCACTGGAAAACAATGTGTACTTTGCTGCTGTTGGGTGTGTTCTATACATGTCTATGAGGTCAAGTTTGTTGATTGTGGCAATTAGATCTTCTGTGTCTTTGTTAAGTTTCTTTCTGTTTGTTCTGTCCTTCCCTGAAAGTGGTGTGTTGAAGTTTCCTACTATTATTGTGAAACTGTCTATTTCTCTTTTCAATGCTGTTAGAGTTTATTTTATGTATTTTGACACTCTGTCAAGGGTGCGTATGTATTTATTATGGTTATGTCCTCTTGGTGGATTGACCCTTTCATCATTATATAATGTCCTTCCTTATCTTCTATGGTGGGTTTTACCTTAAAGTCTATTTTATCTGAGATTAGTATTGCCACTCCTGCTCTTTTTTGGTTATTGTTTGCATGATATATTTTTTTCTTCCTTTTAGTTTTTATGTGTTTGTGTCTAAGGTTTGTCTCTTGCAGACAGCATATTGATGGGTCATGTTTTTTATCCATTCTGCCACTCTCTTTTTATTGATGCATTTACGCATTTTTATATTCAGTGTGACTATCAAGAGGTATTTTTTTACTGCTGTCATTTTGTTGTTATTTGTGTGTGTGTGCGTGTGTGTATGGTGTTGATGATTTCTTTGTTCTACTTAATTTTCTGTGCTGATTTCTTTCTTTTTGTGGATGTTCATTTTTTTCTTTCACTGTTGTTGATTTTGTGATTATTGAAACTTTTATGTTTTTCTTCTTTTTTATTTCGATGAGTAGGTTTGTTAACTTCCTTTGTGATTATCTGGAAATTTACCTTTATCTTCCTAAGTTTAAAATAGCGCTTTATTTCTTGTTATTGCCTTGACTTCCTCTTCATATGAAAGTTGTTGGAATTGTGTCTCCCAAAAATGTATGTCAACTTCGCTAGGCCATGATTCCCAGTATCATGTGATTGTCCACCATTTTTTTTACCTGATGTGATTTTCCTGTGTGTTGTAAATCCTACCTCTATGATGTTAATGAGGTGGGATTAGAGGCAGTTTTGTTAGTGAGGCAGGACTCAATCTACAAGATTAGGTTGTATCTTGAGTCAATCTCTTTTGAAATTATGGTGGATTAATTACTTTTGTGTGTGGCCTTTATCGCCATGGTCTTGTAACTCCCACTCTGGCGACTATGTGATAGGGTGATTGTGGCCTACCAGGGGGATTGGTCAGTTTTGCCTTAAAAGCGAGTCAATTCCAGAACAGGAGGAGGAGCCTACCACCACCAAGGAAAGGGAGACCAGCAGAAGAGACCCCAGCAGCAGAGACCCAGCAGGAGGAGACGGTGCGGTGGCCTTCCCAGCTCACAGACAGAGAAAGCTGAGTGCCTTTGGGCAGACCTGGCATGTCTGTGAGCTGGGGAGAGGCTATCCTGAGGGAAGAACTGTATCCTAAGTGTTCTTGAGCCTGAACTGTAGCTGTTACTTCCCTAATAAACCCCAGAGTTGTAAGTATGGTTTGTGAGTTGTGTGTGGCCATTGAAGTGAATTATCAAACCCAGTAGAGAGTGCTGTGGGAGGGATGGTTGGTGTCAGAATTGGTAGAGATGGCAGAGAGAGGAGGCTTGTCTGGCCTCCGCCTCATAGGAATCAGCCTTGGGCTGTTAATCTTGGTTCTTCTTCCCCCTTGAGGGGTTGGAGGAGGTCAGACACTGCCCCCACGCCAGTTTAATAGAGATATAAAAGAGAGATGTGAGTAGAGAGACATGGGGACCTCATACTACCAAGAAAGTAGCGAAGAGGAAGTGTGTACTTTGGGCCCAGGGTCCCTGTGCTGAGAAGCTCCTAGACCAGGGGAAGATTAATGACAGGGACCTTCCTCCAGAGCCAACAGAGAGAGAAAGCCTTCCCCTGGAGCTGGCACCCTGAATTTGGACTTCTAGCCTACTGAACTGTGAGAGAATAAACTTCTGTTTGTTGAAGCCATCCACTCGCGGTATTTCTGTTATAACAGCACTGGATAACTAAAACAGTTGTATAACTACATCATTTATTCACCCTTTTTGTTTTCGTGTTGTCATCATTTACAGATTGATGTCTCTGGTTCCCTATTTTCAGTCTTTTAGCTTTGTTTTAATTTTGAGAATTATCTGGGTTGGTATCTGGCTGATGCTGTCCTGTGTCCTAATCTCAGGCTGTTGTCTGATGTTGTTGGTTCTCTGTCCAAAAACCAAAAAAAAAAAAAGAAAAACCAAACCCATTGTCATTGAGTTGAATCTGACTCATAGTGACCCTATAGGACAGAGTAGAATTGCCCCATAGGGTTTTCAAGGAGCAGCTGGGGGATTCAAACTGCCAACCTTTTGGTTAGCAGGCAAGCTCTTAACCACTGTGCCACTAGGGCTCCTCTCTGTCCAGAGGACTCCCTTTAAAATATTTCTTGTGAGGTTGGTCTGGGTTTTTTTTTTACAAATTTCCCTTAATATCTTTTCATCTGGAAATGTCCTAATTGCTCCATCGTATTTGAGAGAGAATTTTGCTGGATATATAATTCTTGGTTGGCAATTTTTTTCTTTCAAGATTTTATATATGTCATCCCATTGTCTTCCTGCCTGCATGGTTTCTGTTGAGTAATCAGAGCTTAGTCTTATTGGTTCCCCTTTGTAGGTGACTTTTCAGTTTTCCTTAAGCTTTCAGGGTTCTTTCTTTGTCTTTCGTTTTGCTAAGTTTGATTATAATATGTTTTGGTGAATTTCTTTTGGGGTCTATCCTGTAAGGAGTTTGCTGAGCTTCTTGGATAGATATCTTCTTGTCTTTCATGAGAGGAGTTTTCTTTTTTTTTTTTTTTTAATATTTTATTGTACTTCAGGTGAAGGCTTACAGAACAGATAGTTTCTCATGTAACAGTAACACACATGCTGTTTTATGACATTGGTTAACAACCCCACAACATTTTAACCCTCTAAATTCTCAACTTTTTTTTTTTTTTTTTTTTTTTTGGTGAAAATACACATAGCCAAAGATACGCCATTTCAAAGATTTTTTTTTACATACACATTTAAGTGACATTGACTACGCTCTTCTAATTGTGCTGTTATTCTCACTTAACATGAAGGCTTACAGGACAAAATAGTCTGTCATTTAACAGTTACTACAAATGTTGCCCTATGACAATGGTTAACAATCTCACAACACATCAACAATATCCTTACTCTACTTTGTGTTCCCTATCATCAGCTTCCTACTCCCCTTCTGCCTTCTGGGCCTTATCACTGGACTCCTGTACCTCGTTACTCATGAGAGGAGTTTTCTGTCAGCAAATCTTTGACAATTCTCTCTGTGTTTTCCATTACCTCCGCCTGTTCTGGAGCTCCAATCATGTGCAAATTTTCCCTCTTGATAGTGTCCCACATAATTCTTAGAGTTTCTTCATTTTTCTTCATTTATTTTTCGATTTTTCCTCAAACAAATTGGTGTCAAGGGATTTTTCCTCAGTTTCACTGAGTCTGTCTTCTAGTAGTTCAATTCTGCTCCTATCTCCTTCTGTTAAGTTGTCTATTTCTGAAATTTTATTGTTAAATTCTTGGATTTCTAGTTAGTTTTTGTATGGTTTCTAATTGTCCGTTTATTTTGTTGTTTTGTTCTTGTATTGTTTTCCTGAATTCTTCTATTGTTCTATCTGTGCTTTCCTTAGTTTTGTCTGTGTTTTCCTTGATCTCTTGGAGAAGCCTGTATATTGGTCTTTTTAATTCCTTATCAAGTAGTTTCATTACCATTTCTTCCTCTAGAAAGTTTTCTGGTTCTTTATTTTTTATCACTTGCTGGAGCCATCTTGACCTGCTTCTTTATGTGATTTGATGTTGTCTGTTTCCCCCAAGGCATCAAAGTGTTATTATATTTTTTGATTTATTGTATATTTGTTTGCTGCATCCTGATTTTTGTTTTGATATATCTGAGTAAGTGGGGCACGTGTGGTACTCTGGTTGCTAGTCTGGCCACACTGTCTCCGTGTGGGTGGGTGCTGTTTTCTATTTGCTGGTCTTGTGACACAGCTCAGGATGTAGCTGGCATTTCTTGTGAGATGATGTGTCTGTCCAGCAGTCAGCTGGGTGTGGGTGCAGTGAGCATTCTCACTGGTTGCTGTGTTGGGTATTGTGTGTGTGCACTGTCAGTTGCTGCGTGTTCTGGGTGAGGGTGCCCAGGTCATCATCAGTCACTGTGTGGGTGGTACAGAAACTCTCACCAATGTTCCTGGGCAGTCCAGGCTTGGTGGGGGTGGTTGGAGCAGGCACAAGCCGCCAGTTACAGGGGCATGATGCAGGGGACAAGGCAGGGGGAATGCCCCCAGTCCATGGGTGCCTGGTTGGAGGGCATGCCTCTGTCCACTACAGTGCACTGCAGGGAGGGTGTGCCACCAGTCCTCGGGCTCCTAGTGCAGGTAGCTGGGGGAAGTAGGAGGTGCTGGGCATAGGAGCGCATGGGCGCCTCTTCTCGCCAGGTCAGGGAAGGGAAGGAGGTAGGTGATGGACATGTGAGAGCACAGGCACGCAGTCACTGACACTCGCCTGGTGAGGGGGAGTGATGGGTGGGCTAGCTCGTGAGTGCATGCACATGTTATTAAGTGGGCAGGAAAGCTGGGGTGGGCGGCCAAAGCTGTGCTGGTGTGGCCTGCTGGCATTCAGCAGGATCAGTGGGCAAGAAGGGTGGGGAGAGCAGCTGAAACTGTGCCAGAGCAGCCTTCTGGCTCTCAGCGGGGTCAGTGGACAAGAGCGGAGGGGCAGGTGGGCAGATCCATGCCAAAGTAGCCTGCTGGCACTCAACACTGTCAGGTGAATGGGAAAGGTGGGACAAGGGGCCAAAGCTGAGCCAGCACAGCCTGCTAGAACTCAGCATGGTCAAGTAGGTGGGGAAGGAGGGGCAGGTGGCCGAGTCTACCCCAGAGTGGCCTAGCAGTGCTCAGCTTGATCTGGGGGCAGGAAAGGCAGGGATGGCAGCCAGGTCTGCATCGGAGTAGCCTTCTGGTGCTTGGCTTGATCCTGCAGGTGGGAAAGGCACGACAGGCAGCCAAAGCCATGCTGGAGCAGCCTGCTGGCATATGGCACGGTCAGGTCGGCTAGTTGGACTGGGCAGGTGGCTGTGCTGTAGTGACCTGCTGGTGCTCAGTGAGATCGGACAGGCAGGAAAGGCAGGGCAGGTGGCCGGGTTAGGGGAGGAAAGGTGTTGGGGGCGTGGGGGACTTGCACCATGGTCCCTGGCAGTCTGGGCTGCAAGGATGGGAAGTTTGTGCCACTGTTCACCTTATTTCACTCCGTGTGTGTTTTCTAAGTTTCTCTGTGTCCTGATGGGAATTCCATGAAGTTGCCTTCTGTGTTCTTTGCCCAGGATCACTGCTGTCTTTGTCTCGAGATGAGCACCTTGTGCCGGACAAGTTGGCTAGGCACCTGTACTCCATCCCTTCTTGTTTGCTGTTTTCAGTCAGTTTCTTCTTCCATTTGGTGTTCAATTTAGTTCTTTATCCCTTAATTTGATGCTCAGGATTCCAGGATTGACACCTATATCTCTTTTACTAGTTTTTTCAGGTCTTTGTTGCAGAGTGATGGCATGGTGCGTCTGACTAGTCCGCCATCTTGGCTCCTCCCCTGAGGCCAAATTCTTGACGATAGACTAATAGAAATTATACAATCTGAAAAACAGAGAGGAAAAAAGATTGAAAAAAATGAACAGAGAGCCAAGGACTTGAGAGACAAAATGAAAAAGTATAATATTTGTGTTACTAAACTTCCAGAAGGAGAAGAGAAAGCATGAAGTGCAGAAAAAAAAATATTTGAAGAAATAATGGCTGAAAACTTCCCAAATTTGGTGAAAGATATAAACCCACAGATTTAAGAAGCTCAGTTAAGCCAAACAGAAAAATCTCAAAGAAACCTATTCCAAGATACATCATAATTAAACTGCTGAAAACTAAAAACAAAGGAAAAAATCTTGAAAACTAGGGGCAAAGAATGATGCATTACTTAAAGGAGAGCAAAAATTTGAATGACAGCAGATTTTCCATCAGAAACTGTGGAGGCCAGAAAGAAGTGGAATTTTTTTTTATAATTGTGATAAAATATATATAACAGAATTTTCCATTATAACCATTTTAAGTATTCAATTCAGTGGCATTAATTACATTCACAATGTTGTGCAGCCATCGCCACTATCAGTTTCCAAAACTTTTTCATTACCTCAAACAGAAACCTTGTACCCATTAAGCATTAGGCTCCTGAAACTTTTGGGATTCATGCAGAAGATTGGATTATTGTCAGGACTGTGGAGAGTGACACACATTCAAAGTGACACGATCAGCCACCATCTTTGAGTGGAGCATCACTGTTTGTTTCCTACTTAAGTCAAAGTCCCGTGGGCAACAGATTTGGTTGCTATACAATGCATGCACTACCCTTGTTTATGTTGGCAATTACTGAACCATTCCAAACTGGTTCAAAGCCCTGACATTTGGGCTGTTTCCACCTTTTGGCGTTTGTGAGTAATGCCGCTATGAACATTGGCTTACACGTATATGTTTCAGTTTCTGTTTTTAATTCTTCTAGACATATACCTAGGAGTGAAATTGTTGGGTCATATCGAAATTCTATGTTTAACTTTTTGAGGAACTGCCAAACTGTTTTCAATAGCGACTGAACAATTTTACATTCATACCAGCAATGTACAAGGGTTTCAATGTCTCTACATTATCACCAAGATTTCTTATTTTCTGAGGTTTTTTGTTTTTGGTTAGCAGCTGAGCTCTTAACCACTGTGCCACCAGGGCTTCTTTACACCAAACAATAAAACAAAACCCAAACCAGTTGCTGTGGAGTTGATTCCAACTCGTAGTGGCCATATAAGACACAGTAGGACTGTCCCATAGGATTTTCAAGACTGTAAATCTTTACAGCCACCACACGACTATCAGTTTGTCGTACTGTGGTGACTTGCGTGTAGCTATGATGCTGGAAGCTATGCCACTGGTATTTCAAATACCAGCAAGGTCACCCATGGTGGACAGGTTTCAGTGGAGCTTCCAGGCTAAGATAGACTAGGAAGAAGGACCTGGCAGTCTACTTCTGAAAAAATTGGCTGTGAAAACCTTATGAATAGCAGTGGAACATTTTCTGATATAGCCTGGAAGGTGAGCCCCTCAATTGGAAGGCACTCAAAATACGACTGGGGAAGAGCTTCCTACAAAGTAGAGTCAATCTTAATGACATGGATGGAGTCAAGTTGTCGGGACCTTCATTTGCTGTTGTGGCACCACTCAAAATGAGAAGAAACAACTGCAAATATCCATTAATAATTGGGATGTGGAATGTACAAAGTATGAATCTGGGAAAATTGGAAGTTGTCAAAAAAGAAATGGAATGCATAAAGATCGATATCCTAGGCATTAGTGAACTGAAATGGACTGGTATTGCCCATTTTGAATCAGACAGTCGTATGATTGTCTATGCCAGGAATGACAAATCAAAGAGGAATGGCATCACATTCATGTCAAAAAGAACATTTCAAGATCTATCCTGAAGTACAACATTGTCGGTGATAGGATAATATCCATATACCTACAAGGAAGACCAGCTAATACAACTATTACTCGAATTTAAACACTAACCACTAATGCCAAAGATGAGGAAATTGAAAATTTTTTTATCAACTTCTGCAGTCTGAAATTGATCAAACATGCAGTTAAGATGCATTGATAATTACTGGGGATTGGAATGCAAAAGTTGGAAACAGAAGAAGGATTGGTAGTTGGAAAATATGGCCTTGGTTATGGGAACGACGCTGGTGATTGCACGACAGAATTTTGCAAGACCAACGACTTATTCATTGCAAATACCTTTTTCAACAACATAAATGGTGACTATACACGCAGACCTCGCTGGATGGACAACACAGGAATCAAATCCACTACATCT
Organism: Trichechus manatus latirostris; assembly: GCF_000243295.1. NCBI lineage: Eukaryota > Metazoa > Chordata > Mammalia > Sirenia > Trichechidae > Trichechus > Trichechus manatus. The sequence goes on along the minus strand of NW_004444093.1, from coordinate 6,190,488 downwards.
GTTGAAAGAGATGATGGAAAAGCTCAATATCATCAGTCAGAACAAGGCCAGGAGCTGACTGTGGAACAGGCCATCAGTTGCTCATATGCAAGTTCAAGGTGGTGCTGAAGAAAATTAAAACAAGTCCACAAAAACCAAAATACAACCTTGAGTATGTCTCACCTGAATTTGGAGACCATCTCAAGAATAGATGTGACGCGTTGAACACTAATGGCTGAAGACCAGATGAGTTGTGGGATGACATCATACATGAAGAACGCAAAAAGTCCTTAAAAAGACAGGAAAGAAAAGACCAAAATGGATGTCAGAAGAGACTCGGAAACTTGTTCTTGAACATAGAGTAGCTAAAGTGAATGGAAGAATTGATGAAGTAGAAGAGCTGAACAGAAGATTTCAAAGAGTGGCTCAAGAAGACAAAGTAAAGTATTATAATGAAATGTGCAAAGACCTGAGCTAGAAAACCAAACGGCAAGAACACACTCAGCATTTCTCAAGCTGAAAGAACTGAAGAAAAATTCAAGCCTTGAGTTGCAATTTTGAAAGGTACTATGGGCAAAATACTGAACGATGCAGGAAGCATCAAAAGAAGATGGAAGAAATACAGTGAGTCACTGTACCAAAAGGAATTGATTGAAATTCAGCCATTTCAGGAGGCAGCATATGATCAAGAACCAATGGTACTGAAGGAAGAAGTCTAAACTGCACTGGAGGCACTGGCGAAAAAAGGCTCTAGGAAGTGAAAGAATAACAATTGAGATGTTTCAACAAATGAATGCTCGCTGAAGATGCTCACTCATTTATGCCAAGAAATTTGGAAGGCAGCTACCTGGCCAACCGACTGGAAGAGATACATATGTGTGCCCATTCCAAAGAAAAGTGATCCAACAGAATGTGAAAATTATCAAACAATATCATTAATATCACACACAAGTAAAATTTTCCTGAATATCATTCAAAAATGGTTGCAGCAGTATGTCGTCAGCAAACTGCCCCAAATTCAAGCCAGATTCAGAAGAGGACGTGGAATGAGGGATATCAATGCTGATGTCAGATAGATCTTGGCTGAAAGCAGAGAATACCAGAAAGATATTTACTTGTGTTTTATTGATTATGCAAAGGCATTAGACTGTGTGGATCATAACAAATTATGGATAACATTTTGAAGAATGGGAATCTCAGAACACTTAACTGTGCTCATGAAGAACCTATACATAGAACAAGAGGCAGTCGTTTGAAGAGAACAAGGCGATGCTGTGTGGTTTAAAGTCAGGAAAGGTGTGTGTCAGGGTTATATCCTTTCACCATACTTATTCAATCTGTGTGTTGAGCAAATAATCAGAGAAGCTGGACTATATGAAGAAGAATGGGGCATGAGGATTGGTGGAAGACTCATTAACAACCTGCAATATGCAGATGACACAACCTTGCTTGCTGAAAGTGAAGAGGACTTGAAGTACTTATCTGATGAAGATCAGTATGGATTACACCTCAGCATAAAGAAAGCAAAGATCCCCACAACTGGATCAATAAACAGCATCATGATGATTGGAGAAAATACTGAAGTTGTCAAGGATTTCATTTTACTTGTGTCTTAATTTTCTAGTTCTGCTATAACAAATACCACAAGTGGATGGCTTTAACAAAGAGAAATTTATTCTCTCACAGTCTAGTAGCCCAGAAGTCTGAATTCAGGGCATCATTTCCAGGGGAAGGCTTTCTCTCTCCATTGGCTCTGGAGGAAGGTCCTTGTCCTCAATCTTCTCCTGGTCAAGGAGCTTCTCAGGCACAGGGACCCTGGATCCAAGGGATGTGCTCTGCTCCTGGTGCTGCTTTCTTGGTGGTATGTGGTCCCCGTCTCTCTGTTCGCTTCTCTCTTTTATATCCCAAAAGAAACCGACTCAAGACACAACCCAATCCTGTAGATTGAGTTCTGCCTCATCAACACAACTTCCGCCCGTTCTCCCTCATTAACATCATAGAAGCAGGATTTACAACACACAGGAAAATCACATCAGATGACCAAATGGTGGGCAATCACACAATACCAGGAATCATGGCCCAGCCAAATTGATACACACATTTTTGGGGAACACAATTCAATCCACGACAACTTGGATCCACAATCAACGCCCATGGAAGCAGCGGTCAAGAAATCAAATGATGTATTGCATTGGACAAATCTGCTGCAAAAGTCCCCTTTAAAGTATTGAAAAGCAAAGATATCACTTTGAGGACTAAGGTGCGCCTGACCCAAGCCATGATATTTTCAGTCGCCTCATATGCATGCGAAAGCTGGACAATGAATAAAGAGGACTGGAGAAGAATTGATGCCTTTGAATTAATAGTGTTGGTGAAGAATATTGAATACCATGGACTGCCAAAAGAATGAACAAATCTGTTTTGGAAGAAGTACAGCCAGAATACTTCCTAGACATGAGTATGGCGAGACTTTGTCTTATGTACTTTGGACATGTTATCAGGAGGGACCAGTCCCTGCAGAAGGGCACAACGGTGGGTAGAGGGTCAGGATAAATAGGAAGACCCTTGAGGAGATGCATTGACGTGGTGGCTGCAACAACGGGTTCAAACATAGCGATGATTGTGAAGATGGCACAGGACTGGGCAGTGTTTCATTCTCTTGTACATAGGGTTGCTATGAGTTGGATATTCGAAGGCACCTAACAAAAACATAACAAATTTTTACTGAAGCAGACTACCACATTTTTCTTCCCCAGAGGGGCTGGTGGTTTCTAACAGTCTGCATTTTGGTTAGTAATGGAGTGCTTAACCACTGTGCCACCAGTGCTCCTAAACCAAACAATAATTTAACTTAATTAGTAAAGAATGTCTGCCCTGAGCATTGTGCTCTTCTAAAGAACTATCTGTAAGAGATCAAATTGACAGTGGCAAGAGGAAAAATTAAATAAGAAACTTATAAGGCAGTGAGTTTATGTTAATGGGGAGGAACAAGACAGAAAAGGAGGGTGAGAATGTTTGCAACAACTTGAAGAATGTAATCAATGTCACTGAATTGTACACTTAGAAATGGTGGAATTGGTGTATGTTCTGCTGTGTATATTCTCAACAACAACAAAAGAAAAGAATGTATTAAAACAGGAAAAAAAAACACCTATGGAGCAGTTTTATTCTGCACACATGGGGTCACCATGAGATAGAAGCAATTACATAGCAACTAACAACAAGTTTAACCTTGGATCACCTTATTTTCTGGCGTTTTAATTTTGCTGTTTATGATTCCTTGTTTCTTTTCCATTTAAAATTGTAAGGAAAGTATCTAGTACACTCCTGGCACATAGTGAGTGCTCATGATTTTTGCTGTATGAATTACATTTTTTTTCCTTTTATCTCTTGTTTAACATTCTACAGTGATTGCTTTAAAGATTTTTAACTGAAAAATTACATGAAATTATATTATTTTGAAAAATAACTTTTGTTTTCAAAGACTTAGCACCTTGCTTTTGCTACCCTCTTTCTTCCTTCCTGGTTTTCACTGCAATAATCTGGGGTTAAAAACCCTACTATTGAAAAAAAAATCCTTTCTCAATTTTTTTGTCTTTCAAATTCTGCTTGTTACCATAGCAACAACAATTATTTGGACTTATCAGCCTCAGTCTCTATTGAGTGGTGTTTTTATTCACTTATTTCTCTATCTTTAGATAGTTTCAAGGCTCATTGCCAGTTCTTTTCTCTCATTTCATCATTCATGAGTTTCTGATTCATATCTCAGTGACTTATTGTACAATTCTGAGCAATTTTTGCTGGAAAGGGACTTAATTGGGTAGTGTATTAGTCAGAACTCTGTGGTTTCAAAAGAGAGAAATGTAACTCAAATTGACTTAAGTAAAAAAGGGGTTGTATTGGCTCGTGAACCTGTGAAGTCCAGGCTCAGCTGAATACAGCCTCAAACTATGTCATCAGAAATTTATCTCCATCTCTTAACTTGACTTTCCTTGTCACTTCTTTATTCTCAGAAGTTGTTTTTCACATCATGGCATGTTTGACCCCATACTCACATCCACTGCCTTAGCACCCTAGCAGAAAGGGAGCACCCCTTTCCCAATAAAACCAAACCAGTTGCTGTTGAGTTGATTCCGACTCATGGCAACCCCATGTGCATCAGAGTGGAACTATGCTTCCTAGGGTTTTCAGTGCCTAATTTTTTGGAAGTAGATCGCTAGGCCTTTCTTCTAAGGTGCCTCTGGGTGTTACTGAAACCTCCAACGTTTCAGCAAAAAGTCTGGGGTTGTGTGTCATTGACTAGGATCAGATCACATAACCATCTTTTGAACCAATGTCTATGACTCTGATTGGGGATTCATGAGTCACATGCTCACTCTTGGAACTTAGAGGTAGTGTCAGCCTTCCAGACTACATGAGAGTGCCAAAGAGTTGGTTCACCAAGGAAAAATTGGATTGTTGCTGCCAGAAGGAGGAGGAATTGATGCTGGCAGGCAAAAATAACAAATGTCCATTGTTTTTTAAGATTCTGCAGATCTGTGAATGATCACCACTCTGGAGAGATAATAAAGAAGACATTCAGGTGGCTAGCCATCCATCCAAGCAGGGCCTTATACTTAAGGGGTGGCTTAGCATGGTCTCACAGTGTTCTAGAGTCTGATTCTCAGCTTTGCACTTTCAGAAATTTGTTGTTGTCAGTGTAGCTAGTTCACTGTTCCCTCTGGGCCTGGCTCATGCTAATGTAACTCAACAGCTGTATACCTAAACTCAATCTTAGAATGAATAGTAACTGCCACAGACCTGAATAGGGCTGTCCTCTGGTCAGCACACCCTCCCTGTTAGAAAACCACAAGTGAAGCCACTTGTGGGTTGCTTAGTGCTCATACAACCTGAAGAAAATTAGTGGTCACATGCATCATGCCATGATAGTGTGGTGGTTTAAAATATGCCACAAATGCTGGAAGAGTAGAGAGAAAGCATGTTACAGGGAGAGAGATCTGTATGAGCAAAGACCAAAAGGCAAGACAGAACTAAAGAGTAGTCTAACCTGCCTGGAGCATGGAGGGCAGAGAGGGATGAGTAAGAGGAGATTGGATTGGAGGGGTGGTCAGCAAAGGCCTCACTCTGAGTGTAATGGGAAGCTATTGACTTGCTTTAAAAAGGAGAGTGACATGGTCAAATTTGTTATGGAAACATTGTTCCGGATAAAATGAGGAGAAGCAACTGGAGATGGGCAATGGTGAAAGCAGGGAGAAGAGCTGAAAGGCTGTTGGGGTAGCCTAGGTGAAAGAGTTGATGGATGAGGCTTTAAACAGCATAGTGGCAGTGGGGATGAGGTGGATACATATAAAACAGTGTTTCTCAAAGTTTAATAATATGTGTACGAATCACCTGGGAGATCTTAAAACACAGATCTTCGTTCAGTAGGTCTGGGGTAGCATCTGAGATTCTGCATTTCTAATCAGCTCCCAGAAAATGCTGATGTTGCTGGTCTGGAGACCACACTTCGAGTAGCAGGATTTAAGAAATATTAAAGAAATAGAATTTATAGGAGCTTGTTATCAGTTGGATTGGGCGGGGGTGTTGGAAATATGGTAGAATGAGTTGCTAAAGATAATGTCCAGACTTCCAGCTTGAGTGTCTGGGTGGAGGGTGATGCTATCTATCCACAGATACAAGATGAGGAACAGGTTTGGGTGGGGTCAATAATAATGACTGATAACCTTTATTGGGTACTTACTATGTGCCAGGCTGTTTAAATATGTTATTTACTCTGCACAACCAACTTGCGAGGTAGGTACCTCATAAGTAAGAAAACTAAGGCCAAGGTCACACAGATCACAAGTGGAGCAGCCAAGATGCAAATCCTCTGGCAATGTGAGTGCAGAACTTGTGCAGTTTACCTGTTGACATTTTGGGTATGTGGAGTTGAACCACCTTCCCCAAGTGGGGTGTAACATGGACCTGTCCAGTAGACAGGTGGACAGGCTAACCTGAAGTTCAAAACAGATGTTCTGAGCATGGGGATATTGGGAGGAATTAAGACATTGGAGTGAGAAAAATCATCCAGGGAGGGTATTTAGGGTCACAATCTACCCCTTTGGGGGTGCCATCAATCTTGTTCCTTTTTTTTTTTTTTTGGCATTTATATTGCAGAGTAGGAATCTGAAAAAAAACAGTTGTTAGCTTTTTTATAAATAACTATTTTTTTCCTTGATTGGATGCTGTGTTTGTTCTTTACACCTGAAATTTAAGAATTTTTCCAAATTGTCTTGGAGTTGATTTCTGCTTATTAATTATTCTGAACCCCAGTGAACCTACTTCCTTTCCACCTCCACCTGAGATCTTTTCATTTATATTAATTTATATTATATTACATATTATATTTTTTACTATTGCCTTTAATTGATTTGCTTGGTCTTCTTTTGGGGGATACCTGTACTTTGAATATCCATGATGTTCTCTACCTCCATTATCTTCTCTCTTAAAGAATTTGATTACTTTGTTCTGTATTCTTGAAAATTTTCTCAAATTTATCTTCTATCTTGCTGATTTGCTTTCCTGCACTGTCAAGTCTGTTTGCTTATTGCTTCGACTGTATTTTTTTACTTTGGTTATTGTGGTTTGGATTTCATGGTACTCTCCATTTGTCTTGGCCTGTTCTTCAGAAGATACAATGTCCTCTTTAATAATAAGAATTAAGTGTTTTCTCAGTTTATAAAGAAAATGTTCTACATTCTACCTTCGTGAGTAGCATTGTTTCCTGGACAGAGCTGGAGAAAAATGTAGAACAAAATTCTAACTCACAAAAAAAGACTAGACTTACTGGCCTGACAGAGACCGGAGAAATCTGGAGTATGGCCCCCGGACACTCTTTTAGCTCAGTAATGAATTCACTCTCGAGGTTCACCGTTCCACCAAAGATTAGACAGCCCCATAAAACAAATCGAGACGAATGGGGCACAACAGTCCAGGGACAAGGACTAGAAGGCAGGATGGGACAGGAAAGATGGTAATTGGAACCCAAGGTTGAGAAGTGACAGTGTTGACATGTCGTGGGGTTGGCAACCAATGTCACAAAACAATGTGTACTGTTTAATGAGAAACTATTTGTTCTGTAAACCTTCATCTAAAGTACAATAAAAAAAAGAAGTGTTTTCTAAAATTGGGTTCTGTTTCATGGACTAAATATATTTCAAAGGAGTCATTTTTGGCTTTAGCACTTTATTCCTTTTCTCACGTGCCACAATCTTCTCACAGGGTTAAAAAAATTTGTTTATTCAAATTTTCAGATTAACTAGTTGATCTTTGTGGATGTGTGGAAGTCCAAAGTTGGTGGCTTTTAGATTGCATGTTGAACAATCAGGGTGCAGGGTCTGGGAATGCTACCCTTACTTCTCCCCTTCCAGAGATGGCATGGGAAGTGATTTAGAGGCAATGGATGGATCATCTTCTCATTGTCTTAGCTATTCTTGGCATCCCCCTGTTTCAGGATTCCAATTTTTATTTTTCAGTCTCTGGTGTTTGCAACTATTTTTGAGCCTCAGTATGTCTCGTTTTCTCTAAGTCTTGATGTTTTGCTTTTACCATTTCCATCTTTGCATTTATGTCTCAGGGTGTCCTATGTCTAAGTTTCTGACCATCTACCAATCTGGGTCTCAGTCTCTTGAATTTCAATGTGTTTCTCTGGTGTGTCAACCTACTATTCCCTAAGCCGTTACTCTGCTTTATATTTCTCCATATTACTTATCCCAACTTGCATATTACATATAGTTCTTTGCATGCCTCCTCAGTCTAGAATATAACCTCTGTGAGAGTATAAAAATTTTTTTTTTTCAGTGCTGGATTCCCGGGAACACGGTAGGTGCTCAACAAATATTTGTGGAAGGAACCTCTGTCTGATTCGAGGATCCTCTCAAGAGTCTGTCGTTTTGGTTGTTTCACACTTTCTCAGTATGTAAATGTCTCTTTCCCTCTCGGTCAGGCCTTTCAGTTTCTGTCCTTGCCTCGAAGCCTCTAAATTTGTGTGTGGGTCACAGATTCGCGGCCTGTCCCAGGCCCGGGGTCGGCGTGTACCGCGTTGTTCTCTGGTTCTGTCAGGACCCCGCTCCAGGGCTCTCCTCAGACTCTCTTCTGTATGACCTCTCCCGACGCCTCGGCCTCGGTCGGAGCCTCAAGGTCCGCCTCCCGCGCAAGATTCCCCAACAGCCACACGTGACCGCGCCGGCGGCGCCTCCACAGCGCCGCAGTGCTCCGCCCTAGCCGGTCGCTGTCGCCAGCCGCGCACGCCCCGCCCCCTGACCGCGGGGAGCCAATCCGCATGCACGCTGCTTGGCCTCTCCCCGGCGCCCTTCTCGGCGCGCGCCCCGCCCTCCGCCCGCCACCCACTCGGCTGCCCGCCCGTCAGGCAGGCAGGCAAGCAGTCGGTCTGAGCGGCCGTCGGCTCTGCAGCTCGCACGAGCGGCGGCCTCCATCGTACTTCACGGTCAGCGGCGGCGGCTGCACAGGCGGCAGGAGGCTCCTCCGGGAGGCGCGGCGGGAGCCGAGCGGCAGCC